>NW_028321890.1:32720408-33023044 GCF_036245765.1 Copidosoma floridanum
TCCACTCGCTTTGACCGAATCGTCGAGTCTAATTGATCGCGTGGATTTGGCCAGCAGCCTCGAGCATTCGTGGCGCTCTGATTTCATTTGCACGTATTAAAGGAGATATTTCCGGTCATTTATACTCATGCAGTATTATATACGAGGGGTTTCACGAAAAATTGCGGAAAAAAGTTAGCACCGCAAGAGTACTTTATCTCCAAAGTAATGGAATTGGTGAGAGTAAAAACAGATAACAAAGACAGACAGAAAAATTTCGTGATTCATAAAAATTTCATCAGATTTGATCAACTTGGACTAAAATACGCTGAATTATATGAAAAAAAAAGGTTTAAAAGAAAAAGTCACACCAGCTTCCCACGGGATTTACATTACACTCCGCTGTACAAATAATATTATCTACTAGGTATACGCACAATTACAACTCTGATTTCTCAAAGCTTATCTTTTGTAATCTATTCACGTAGGACGTAGAAGCAGAGATCTTTCTCGCTTCTATATACAACACTGGAGGCTAAATCATCGCCGAGACGACCCCTGCATGCGTGCACACATAAATATCATGTATGGGTATACGTATACACAACGTTGGTATATACGTATGAGCAAAAAGAATATATTATAGAGGGGAGAGCAAAATAAAGGATGTACCTATGGCGAATGACATTTTACATCGTTAAAAAGTTATCATGAACTTGGCCGAATCTTCATAATTTGCTCCGTGATTTGTGGCTCCACGACTTTTCATCGAATTTTCATTCAAGTCCCTCGTGTGCTGTTAACTTATATGTTGGTAATACACCCCGTACTGTATATATATAAACAGACCCTCGACGTGGTCGAAGACAACGAGTAAATAGGGTCGTCGTTCTACACGCAATATAGACGTATTGGATGAAACTTGACGCATCGTTTGTTTCGAGTTTGAACGAAAATTGGGCGTTGTACGATTAATCGACTGTAAGTACCTACTCAGCCCTACCCTGTTTGTCGATTACATTTTCAAACGTAGAAAAAAAATGGTACATATCCCTAAACACACGTCGCGCGAACAAACGATGTACTTATATGTTACTACACTGTCGTAGCCGATTATCCTAATGACATAATTATATATATACATTTTTTTTTTTTAATAACGCGCAAAAGCAATAGCTGGAGAGAACGCATGTAAATGATTGAGACGCGGGAAAAGGTCGGGCGGGGGGGTGAAATTAAGAGAGTTTAAAGCGTACTGAAAAACAAAAAAAAAAATGACAAAAAAGAAAGGAGAGAAAAAAAAACGTCAACAACAACACGAAAGAGGAAGGGCGAAAGAGAAGGAGGGAGAGAATGAATAACAAGTGACTACCGGTATTCTGCGTTTAACGACACCCCGTTTAATCGCCCTTCTCTCTCATGCTTGGCCTCCGCCTGTCCCCCCCTCTGCCAATCTATTACGCACACATGCGCCACACAGTATATGTATATGTATAAATATACACGCATGCAGGGGGAAAGAGAGACGCAAAGGCATAGTGCCCGCGTGCACATGGGTATTATTTTACTTTTTTTCTTTCTCCCCCTCGTTTCACTGCGCTGTACACCATATGTGTATATATATATATATAGAGAGAGAGTGTGTCTTGTCTCCCGGTGCAAAAGTGACCTGTCGCTCGCTCAAAATGCTATATCCCTGTGTCTCTCTCCATGACTTTTTTTTTTACGTTGAACGCCTCGTGTGACGGGGCTTTGATTTTTTTTTTTTCCTTTATTCTCATGACGCCATGTAGCTTTGGGATTAGCATAAACGGGAAGGTGTTGATGCTTCGAGGGAACAGAAGTAGAAAAACAGGTGCCTAGGGTTCCCGTACGCCCAATTACCCGTACAAACAATAATCCCCAAATATCTGATGAAAAAACATATATATATATACGTATACACAAGACATGTGACATATATGTATATATACACCACTCTCGAAAGATTCGCAAAGCTAAACCAGCCTCTCTGACCGTGAACGAGTAAAAAAAACTACTCGAACCTACCTCGCGATTTCGCAAAGCATCGCTCGCGCAACGTGTACGTACACATATATATATATGGGTGTGTATAGTGGGCTCGGCGAGGCCACGTTGAGCAAAGGAGGAGAGGCGAAAAAAAGAAGAAAAAAAAAAAAGAAAAAAAAAAAAAAAGAAGGAGGAAGCGTGTAACAGCGGCGTGCACGCGATAAATAAAACGACGCACCGTAAAGTAAGTGTATATAACATTACACATGGAAAGTAGGTACGGGAGCGGATTCGCGAGAGCTGCGCCGGGCTGCGGGTTTCACGCGCGCGGCGAGCGACTCGTGACCGGAAGCCCCGTTCGAACCGGAAGCCGACGATTTCGCGACGCACACACACGCGCGCGGTCGTGCAGCACAGCCGTCAGACCCTTCTCGCAGGCGAGGTACGTCCAACGTGCGTATATATATTTATGTACTTACATGTACGGTATAGGTATATATATTAACGGGACCCCGCGGCTCGCTGCTGATGCGAACGAACCGACCAACGATGTTTCTGGCTCGCCGTCTCTGGTCCCTCTTTTTTTCCTCTCTCTCTCGAGCATCGGCTGATCGAGTACAAAGAAGCACATGCATGGGAATGATACAAAAAAAAAGGGGGGGATCCGCTCGTGTTTTTGCCAATCGATCATCCACCGGATAACTCGTGCTTAAAAGTTTTGATTTCGCGTTACACCCACAACAATACCGTATTCGTTTCAAGTGGATGTACATTACATTCGCTCCACGTACCCATTACCCGTTATATCTCAAAATAAGACGCCCGACCGAGTTGGCCAAGCAACACCCCGGGCTATATAATACAACAAAATGACGTATCAATTAATACGAGTAGTGCACAGGGACAACGCCAAAAATGATGCGGAGGAAAAAGATTTATCGGACCACGCTCGAAACGACAATTAATTTCATTACGTGTGCGTATAGCGATAGTGTTGTGTAATTGCGCACGAGAAAACGGTGGTGGGCGACCACAGTGATGATAAATAACTTACACTCCCGCACATGGATATATATATATATATATATATATATATATATATATATATATATATATATATATATATATATATATATATATACACATGTACCCACCTACGGTGATACTCGAAGTAAATTATCTACATAATATAGGTTGGGTACCCTAAGAGAGAGAGAGAGAGAGAGTCGTCTTATTTGTCGCGGCGCGACGGCATTCCCTCGTCTTTTCGTCTCCACCCCGCCGACCTGTATACACGTACATGCCTACCCTACAGTGAGAAGTACGGTGTAAGATTCGTCGGACTGTCGCCGTGTGTATCTTATGCCCGAGTCTCCGACCGCGTCCTCCTGCGAGCCGCATTTTCGGGCTTCACCGACGCCCCTCATCGCAGTATATAGACTCACGTCAACTCGTGCTTTTTTTTTTTTTCCTCGCAAGCTCCGTACAATACCTATACTACACTTATTATGTATATAGACATTGGTCAGTCATCATCCCTCGCCCCACACCTTACACTTACAATCGTATCGCGGATGATTTGGCTACTACTGACAGCTATGTTTTACAATTGTGCATCACGCGTGTCCATATCAAACTTAAAAGCGGAGAAAGAAGGAGTCATCCATACCAATATTTTTGTAATAAATAATATATATACGCATGCACGGACAGCAAAACGCATCGGGTGGATCACAGTTGGCATTAGTGTAGCACCTATATGGCTGCGCGACGGAAAAACCCGGCGGAAATTCCAAGGCGAAATTGCCGAAGGGTCCTCACCCATACCTACACACGCACTTTCAGTCGGTGTATCCCTGTCCCTTTCCAGTTCGGTGGTTGTATATACATGCAGTCCTCGGTGGCGACAAACTCCCAAGAGGCCCGCTCTCTCGGACGCGTCTAATCCCCCCCAATTTGGTCTCTCGGTCACCCCTATGCTCGCTCGGCTCGCTCCCTCCCCCTACCTCTGTGATGGCCCTCTCCTTCTCGTCGCCGTCGGCCTGCTGCTGCATGCGCCGCGTCCCTCCTCGATGCCCTCGCACACGCGGACTCGGGGACCCTCTCATTTGCACGTATAACACGCGCGGAGGGGAGGGGAGGGGGCATTCCAAGGCTGCGGAAGAAAGAGGTACGGGGAAGAGATGTGCCAGCCAACAGCCGGGGCCCACCGGCTGATGGCATACATATATACAACCGCGCGAGTACGCCAGCCATCGGACGTTGTCAAGCTCCACCTCCACCGGCACCAAAGTCATCCTCTGCTTCCTTCCTTTTCCTTCTCAACGAGCACGCGAAAGGCACATATATATATATATTGTACACACATGCACGCGGTGTTAAGAAAAGGTGGTCACTAGCGCGTTCGAGCGGGTGTGTGTATGTGTGTTTGTGTGTATGTACGTATACGAGAGCCGAGCGGTGGACCCGATAGGGATTTACGAGCGGTTTCGGGCAATCGCGAATAGAGATTAGGCCGGTAATTAACTATGGATCTGGTACGTAGGTAGGTACATACACATGGCACAGAGTTCGCGAGCGTTCGCACACGTTGTATATATGTATATGTATATATAGACCTGTACGTGTTGTAACGTTGGGGCAGCGAGAAAGGGGGACAGAAGGGAGCTATGTATACGTATACATCAGGCTCTGCTGTATATATACGTATATGCATTCGCTCCCTCTGTACCATTATACCGCTGCTGCAGCCAACTATATGCAACACCGCGGCCGTGGACCCAACCCTCCCCCCCCCTCGTGAGTCACCCTTTCTGGCCCACCCCCTAACTGGATGCACACACATACAGGTATATGTATATATAATATTATGTTCAAGCATAAGGGAGCAAGGAAGCAAGCAACCCTTGTGGGAGAGAACGTTCGGACCAAGCCTGTATATGTGCAGTGTGTATGTATATACAGGTATAAGGTATCGCTCCGAAGATAGAGGACAAGCGGGCGGGTGAACGGTAGATCGTATATATATGTGTAGCTGTATATATATATATATATGTACACATGCATATGCACGTAGAGGGTAGGTATTATGTACACTACCCTTATACAGGTATATACCATATGTATACGCACCCTATGGACGTTGCGCTCGCTCCACTTACATGTTAAAGGTGAACCTCCGCATGCCTCCGCTTTTCTGCCCTCGCTGCGGTATTACTGCACCGAGGGGCTCCCACTCATTTTCGTCGTCCAACCACACACACGACACATGGGCAGGATAGGATGCAAAATATTCCCGCACCTGCAGATATTAAGCTTTGACGCTAAGACGCTCCGACGCAAGTATCATATAGTGTATCGGGTACAGCTATATATATATACTTATAATAGTAGTATACGATGGTACAGTATTCTTGCCAACATAAAAATACAGTGTGCAACTATCACTAGATGCATCATACCTACATAGGTATTAATTTGTATACGTTGTACATGGGTCATCAGAGCACTGCAGATATGGGTACTACATACCTATATATATTATAATATCTTACGTGTGAGCGAGAAGAGGGTGGCCTGCGTACAGTCGAGCAAACGCAGCGGACCTATAGGTATACATTATGTATACGAAGCTCGCGCTCGGGCTTACATTATACGAGTTAGAGGGTAGGTATAGGTGTATGTATATAAGCTACCTAGCTGGCCCGGCTTCCCCGGCCCTCCCGAAAGGCTCCAGACGTGCCTGGCGTCGACGTCCTCCTCCCACCGTACCGTAGCGTCCTCGTCCCGCATATAGTATATAGGCACACACACACACACACGGAGTGTATTCGCGCGAGGGTGGCTGTACCAGAGAGTAGAGCAGCATCGAAGCCCGGCTCTATACGTACCTACTGTCTCTGGGATTCTCGAGGCGCGCTGCTACTACACTCTGCTATCCCAGGCTAGATCGACGCCTAATTCCGTAGCGAGCGCTGGCGCCGAGGCTATACTGCACACCCACACGTATACAAGCGTGGACGAGGGAGATAAAGGGGGAGAGAGAGAGAGATTCTCTCGCGGAGAGATAGGAGCGTGGGAGTGCACGTGTGCGCGTACATCGTATGGGAAAGCTCGAGCCCGAGAGGCTACCGTCGACGACGGCGTCGCGTAATATATATATATACATATACGTACATCCTTTGTCGTTTGAATTAAATAAGCCCGCGCTCTCTGGTGCCCCTCCCGCTACAATGCTTAAATATATATAGTGCAGAGAGGGGGGGGGGCACGGAAATAGAGGGAATTTGGGGAAAGGAGGATAAAGAGACGCGGAGCTTTCCTGGTGCAAGCGGCACCGGCCCAACGCGTGGATTCTCGATCTCGGCGATGCGCCGCTCGCTTTAATTTTCGCCCCAAGCTGCGGCACCGCTACATATCCTATCCACTACTGTTTATAAAATACGATACAATAATGTTTTTTTAGAAAAGTTTATTTTCAGCTCGGGCAAGGTGCGTATATATACATGCGGGTGATTCCGGTAAAATTATAGTTGAGGATGATATTCGGGAATCCCAAAGTTTTCAGTTTTTTCCCGCACTCGAGGGGCAAATGCACAATCATACAGATAATAATATTGCAATCTTGCGATTCCATGGGATCACAGCGTAAACACATCGCGCCTTCGTTAATAAAAAACAATTTTTCAGAGTGAACGAGCACTGTCCCGAGCTCCTTTACTTTTCTTTCATCGTATTCTAGAGACGAATGTCCAGAGCATCAATCTATCGCTGAAAAATTCGGGAAGGGGTGGTAGTTGAGGTGTACGTGAGTATTTCTTTCATGTACTTATTTCCAGTAAACTTGCAAATGGGCGCACGTTGTATCATCCAATACACTCGAGAACACGACAAAAGCCCCCACGTCTCTGTTGGAAAAAAAATGAGAGTACCGCGTTTTCGCGAAGCGGCCACCAAAGCGATGGTCTCGCAGCTTCTCGGCCGAAAGGAGGGGCACGTCTGGCTCCCAAGAAAGCGAGGAGAAACGATCCGGGTCATTATTAATATCATCATCCGCGCGCGACCGAGCGAAAGTCTACTCCAAAGCCGACGCGGATGCTCGCATAAATATACACCATGTAGTACAGGAGCGCCGCGCTCGTTATTATATCTCGCGAGCCAAGGCTCGTCCCTCCTCTGATATGCTCGCGTTTCTTTTTTTTTTTTTTTTCCCCGTTCTCCTCTCTATTCTCGCCCACCTCGGCGTTCCGCGACTCGCGCCTAACTCTCCTCCCTTTGTTCTCTTCTTCTTTGGCACCCACCGCCGCCCCTACTCTCGGACTCGCCGGTCGCCTCCTCCGACAACTCCGCTGCTGCTTCTGGCTCTGCTACAAATATAATAACTACAGCGAACGATAACTACTGTTCCCCCTTTTGCACAGTACCGCAAGCACGCAGCATCACGCGTGTAAGTATATATACATACATAGCTGTACTGGCATCACTTGTTGTCGACAAATTGTGGGTATAGTTATTATATGTGTGTGCACTATCAATACAGTCGTAGGCATAACATCGTGACAGGTGACTGGGGATAGCGCTGATGGAGCATATATATACACTATTTGCGTTAAATTGCGAAAAGTACCCGTACGTATACACTCGGGGCGCTGGAAAAAAAAAAATAAATAAATAAAAAGAATGTTCTTTGCGTGCAAAAGCCCGTATGCTTTCGTTAATTGATGTGTCCTCGATAAGTATACACGCGGTATGTGTATGTGCATCCTCTTGCGGGCGACTTTATTTGCAAGAGCCGATGCATGTAAAGTTCCGCGTCACGTTACATGTACACGTATATATGGGCGTATACGTGTACCTATACACACACACACACACACAAACGAGAGCTCCATATATATATATATATATATATATATATATATATATATATATATATATATATATATATATATATATATATATATATATATATATATATATATATATATATATATATATATGTTGTGCGCTCACGAATTTCCGACGCACGTACGTACGAGCAATTAGCGTGTAACGTGTCATTTCAAAGGGGGCGTGGGCCGTCGGGGCCTGGCTGGTGAATTTTTTTCCCTCTTTTTTTTCCCCCTCCGTTCATTTCACGGGGTTCACTTGGAACGCGTGCGTGAAGGGGATCGAGGAACAAAGGGGCTAGGCACGGTCATTAGTCTGTTTTCCTCGATTACTTTTTTTTTTTTTTTTTTTTTTTTTCGTTCGCAGAGCTGGAGGACACCCTGAAGTAGGTGAAAACGCCATTGATCCGGCGTTTACACCGAGGACGACTCTGTGACGAATGGCCTGACTTTTCCTCGGTGCTTTTTTTTTTTTTTTGTTTTCCCCTTTCGCTGAGGGTAACTTTCTGATCTGAGCTTCTCATGAATGCGTAAACTTATGTTTTAGCCACATTTGACGAACAAAACAAAAAAAGACTCGATTTTAGTTGGAAATTCATCAACTTGGCGTGTACGAGAATGTAGACACTTGTTAACTTTCCCAATAAAGACTCATTTGGCTCCAACACTTTCCGTACAATGTATATGGTGTATCGCAAAAAAACCTCTGGATAAAATTAGTGGAGCGTGCCCCCTTTTCCAAGGTTTGATCTTGATTTTGATGCTGCGAGAGATCGAGGGGTCGTGTACACGAGTCCGCAACAATAGGACCCGGGGGTGAACGTGAAATTTACAAAGGCTCATGACTCAATTTACGGTGTTGTTCAACACTGCGGTAGACCCGCGCCTTCTTCTTCTTCCGTACACTTAACCGTGCGCACGTGTGTACATATATATCAGTTTGGCCAAAATTACAAGGTGACTTGCGATAAGCCCATATATTTAAGATGATTGATTATACGTTTGCGCACAACGAATATTACATGCTCCACCCCCTTGTACGGCACTGTTTGCGTGAAAATAGTGATTTTTATACGAATGAAATCGTGTGTTATTAGCCAGTAAGCGCCCGGAAGGATTTTTCCATCTCTTTGAAGGGTCCGAAAATCAAAGTCGAACGCATCACTACAAGCACGCCGGAGAGGAAAGAGACAGCTTCATCTCGAAATCTGCACGAGCGAGGACATATTCCTCCGAGGCGATCCGTCATTTATACACCCGCAGGAGTAGGTCAAAGCGTCCCACGGTTCACGCGTCACCTATACATAAAATACGTTTCTCCTTTTCTCTCTGCTCGATTTTGCATGGCCCCCGAAAAAAGGATGAATAAAAGCGCACAAAAAAAAAAAAAGAGGATATAGAGGAGGGGCACCTCTGCCTCCATACATAATAATATCCATCCGTCTCTCCGGCAGGCCCACCCTGCCCCGTGCACTCTTTCTCGATTGAATCGGCGAAATCGAGAGGCGTGAATTTTGTAGGAACCCTATATAGCTTCCTCCGCTCGCATCCCCCTTTGGCCAGCGCGGACGCTGTACACAGCGTGGATAGAGAGAGAAAAGACTGCAAAGGTGGACCCGTTGAAAAAAAGAAGAGAGCGGGAAAACGAGGGTGCGCGAGCGGGCACAAAAGACCGAGAGTCCGGAATTTATAGCCGCGTGGAATTTCCGAGTGCATCCCTGCGGAGGAGAGTCAAAAAAGAAGAAGGAAGAGCATGGCGGCACGGCAGTAGCGGCGGTAAAAAGTCGACAGTGCAGCGTATATATATGCAGGAAGGTGTCTCTTTTATTTTTCCTTGCTCTCCTTCTCCGCGTGTATTTTAGACGGCGGGACCACTCCTCTCTTAGCACATTGTAAACAACTCCGACGAGGGCCCCACTGAAAAATTGCCCGATGCCTCGGCCCGATTGCATTTATATGCTTACTGTATGAGCGACGAGTTAAAAATCGGAGCTACCCGCGGCGGTGGCTTTTACTTTGGAGCCCTTTTGCCACCTTCTCTTTCTCTCCTCGTCCTTTCGCCCTCTCTCTCTCGTTCGGTTTTGCTGTTGCTGTCGTTGTTGTTATAGATGCCTATTTCTTTTTCTTCTAAAAATTTACAAAAATATACACCCACAGCTGTAGGGTAGGGCGAATAATCCTTGAAAGGGCTAAGTGTATGACTATACTATTTATTGTAATACGTAATAATTTTAAAATTTTTTTCCTTCCTTTAGTCATGATACGATTAGAATCCACGTCTCTCCGACTTTTGAATATGTGTGACTCGTCAATTGCACAAACGGCGAGATTCAATTACGCGGTTAGAAACACCATACAGTCACCTAAAATAAACCCATTGCGATGATCACTGGACAGCTTTGGCACTTTCTCCCCCTATACACAGTGGGGCATCTCTCACCCCCCCCTTTTTTTTATTATCATCTTCCGTGTCTGCGACGTAAATGTGCACACGTCTGCACGTCGCGTTAGTCTCGCCCCAATGTTCTCGATTGCCCCTCTCATCCGTTCGTACGTGTCTCCATAGTATACGGACTGCGCGCCTAAGCCGAGCGAAAAGTCTCTCTATTTATTAAAGTTTACAACTTTCGATGCGTGCGTGCCTGCAATGATTCAACCCAATGTCCTAGCGTTTTTTTTTTTCTTCATACACAGATCACCTATAAATCAAATATCTGCGGTACATTGTCATACATATATGTTTGCTGTAAATCCACAAGTGCATTTCAACGTGGGTGGGACGGTTGTCGTGCCCCTTTTAGGTATAACTCGCCCATGATCATCGGATGACGAGTTGACCATCACATGGATCGCAGCGAGGAACGAGCATTGGTGAAATTTACAGCCCCGAAGGAAGGAAGCGGTATACGGGTATAAAATGTAAAAACAAAAACGGGGACCCGTTGTTACCACCGAGCAGGGGCTCTTAAGTATTTTTACAACGCGGAGACGCGTACATTGTACATAATATATACAGGGGAGAAAGTGACGGGGGAAAAAGTTTGTTGTACGTCGCGCGCAAGGCCCGCGAGAACGACCACCACCTAGGTGGTTACAGCGGATGTCCGCAATATATATACGGTCCTGCGTGTGATATATTGCCCCGCCAATATAACCGTAATCCCGGCTCTTCAGCTTCCATTCTGTACATGATGCACATACCGACTCCTCGGGGACCCTACACACCGACTCTCACTCGCGCTCACCACTCTTGCACTCTGCTACACGACGTACACACACACACACACACACATATATATATATATATACACGTACAATGCAATTATGGTTTATATATACGTAGGACACAATAACGCGCGTAAGCACATCCTCGCAACACAATAATAACATGTGCTCGCGGGCACTTACCATGTGCCCCTTGCACCAATCCATACGTAGAACGCGGTCGAGAGGGACGCTCGGTTTATTGCTATTAGCCCTCGTAAGCCCCGCGACACTGTACATAAGAATCGGCAGCTACACGGATTACAAGCATACACGGTCTTTCGCTGTAGCTTCGGCTCCGCCTTATAATCCCATTGTGCGCAGTTTACTGCCTCGATCGCTCTTTTTACCATTTGGGAGCGCGTAGGGCAGCCCGGGGAGACGCGCTTGGCTCGTAGGACCATATAACCGCCGCCGCCGCGCATAAATACCTCGTGCACACGCACGATCTTCTTCCTCTTTTTCTTGAAGACAAGTCGGAAAGAGCAGCGCCGTTGATGCGGGCTCTCTCTCCATTCACGAATTTCCGCGTAAAGGTGGAGAGAACAGAGGGTAGGGGAAGGGGGGGGGAAGAAAGTCATCGTCGCCGCCGACCAAGCGCATTAGTTTTCCCTCTCCGAAGCGCGTCTCTTTTATTACAACCCTCGAGAGTAGTTCCTTTCCCAATGTATTATTGTGTATCATAGGTATAACGCTGCTCGCGGACGTCGTCCACCTATAATATACACTCCGCACCCGCATGTTGTGTGGGTATGCGCGGTCGAGCGGAGAAGCGAAAGACACCGTGAGCCGTCATTGTCGAGGAATGTAGTGCGAGTTGTTTACGGTTCCGAAAAGTTCCTCCCCTTCATCGATTGCCCTTCACTCGTGAATATGGTTGCGACGATTTTCTGACGCCGAGGTCCGTTAATAGCCGTTCAGCGGCTCGGGGCCTACCTTATGACTGTTTGTTTCTACGTTTTTGCCAACCCACGATTCATCCAATATTATACACGCGCTGAAATATTTCACACCCGTCGACGACTCGACTACCTATGTATGTATACGCACATTTGGCGCATTTTTCCCCCGAGTCGTCCGTCGGATGTAATAGTCATCGTTAAATCAAGCTTTAAAAGATTAACAAAACTCAGCGCGAACAATCTCGGGGATCGACGTCGCGAGGGTTGCGAGGGACCTTCCTGCTCGTATATACACGCACCCTAATTCCCGTCGAGGAGGGAGGGACGACGTAATTTTTCCTCGACTCGTTTCTCTCCGTGGCGTTGGGAGGAAGGAAAAATCCTACGAAATAAAAAAAAAAAAAAAATTTGATCGTCGAGGAACGGGGGGGCGTCAGCTTGTAAACACGTCGTTTTCTCTCGCGTAAGCCTAAGTAATTAGATGCGCCGACGCCGTTTGTCTGTACTGCCGTGCACAGAGTGGGGGGGGGGGGGTATGGAAAATTAAAAATTGAGTCGTTTCCAGGGACGAAGACGAAGAACAATTACATTTACTTACTATCAGTGGACCAGGTTGGTATTGGTATAAAAAAATCAAAAGTTACACAACACCATGGTATTATAAAAGTTAGAGCTTACAGCAAAGCAAAGTATATACAGGTAAGCGTACAAATTGACAACTCCTTATTGAAGTCCTAGCTCGGTACGTATCATTATATATACGTCTACCCATCACCCATCGTCCCACATATTATCGTACCCGTTCCATATATACCTACCCACCTACTTGCGGTACATACGTGTGTAAAATCCTCCGTCGGTTGGGATGATTCTGCTCTCTTTTCTTTTGAATCGACGAAAAAAAAAAAAAAAAAAAAAGTAAAAGAAAGAAAAAAAGCTACGCTGCAGGGAACGAACGTCCATATACCTATGTATAAGCTATGCACACGCGAGTCCTCGCTCTATGTATAATAGCCGTTTCCTGCCAACTGCAATATTATGTATATATACCCAACCGGTCGTCTCGCGCGAGTCGAGCAGTGGCTCCTCTTCGGTCTACTCTCATTTTTTTCTTTCTTTTTTTCCCGTCCTGTCTCCCTTCACCGTCGTGCCGATGCTCGCGGCCAAAGGAAATTTTTCGGTGGTATAGCCTGTATGAAGCCCACCCCCCTCTATATATATATATCTGTATACATCGACACGCGAAAAAATCGGTGAGCCAGCGTGAGAGGGAGAGAGGGACCACGCGAGCGTGCTAAGTATATATATACTTACCTACTACACGCATCGATCGCCAAAGACGCCTGCATGTGCTTACCTGCTGCTGATGGCAGCTCTCGTATAGCTGAAACCATCTCGAGAGCCTCTGTGCGCGTAATATGTTTTTTTTTCCCACCCCTTGCCTACGCATCAGCTTACTCATCACCGCGAGCCAAGATGCAGGCAGGGCAGGGCCACCCTTTTTTTCCACCCGTGTCTCCTTTCTCACTCTCTTTAGCGCCTCGTCTGTATACCCCTCCTCTTTTTTTGTTTCACTCCCGTCTTATTTCTGTATGTTATACCTTCTGCCCCGCCGCATCTCGCCCTTTTCTGCCTCACCTCGGCGTCATGGCCGTTGAAAGGGCCTCAGGACACTCTGTTTTGCCTGCATCGCACATTACACCTCAACCTCACTCTCATACTGATACTCTTGCACGAGAGGTCATCGTATGTACGGGCATAAGCGAGCTCGCTCGCCTATATGTGTTTTCAATCGTTAAATGAAGAAGTTATACAGGGTTGAAAGGACAAAAAAAGAGAAGAATATACGCGAGGAGTTATTTGTGTGGGAGTGTATATATATAGCATTGCTCGAAGAGATTTGACGCGTACCGTTAGCCCATTGTTTTCATTTCTGTATTTTAAAAATATATAGAGCTGCAGAGATAGGGAAAAGAGAGGGCGAGTATAGAATGTATTGAGAAAGAGAAGAAAAAAAAAAACAAAAAAAAATACCTGCTGCGGCCCAACAATTTTAATCGCCCGCGCCACGCACGATAGAGCCTCTTCACCTCTTTGGAGGCTGCACCGGAGCTCTCTGCCTCACTTGCATAACTTATACACACGTTGGCGCGCCAACTACGGCACAATACGTATATGTATATAATATGTAGGTGATGTGCCGTACACACATAAGTTAAGTACCTACGGGTACGACGGCATTTTTCGCGCACCAGCTGCGCAACGCGGGCTCCTATACTTATACGGTGCCTCGCCCAGTATTCCTGCTGTTGCCTCATTTTTTTCTTTTTTTTCCCCCTCCTCATCCTACTCGACCTTCTTTTTTTCAACTTCACGACACGGGAAGCGAATATATGTATAAAACTACGTGTAGGGAAAAACAGGAGAGCGGCTCGCCTTGCCGTCGATGAAGATTGGCTAACGCGGGGCAAGAGCCACTTTTTTTTTTTTTTTTCGTTGCAGTATGTTCATTTGTATGACAATTGATTAAGGTATGCGGAATCGTGGAAGAGGAAAAAAAAAAAAGCACATTGATTGTTCAAACGAAGGTGAAATTTGTCACCTCCCATCGGAAGGAAAATGAAGACGGAGGAGCATTGAAAACGCAGCGGCTGCCGGATGGTCATAAAAGTTCAGCCCGACGAAAGTAAAAGTCCGGGGAAGGGAGTCTCGCTCGGCTGATAAAAAGCGAAACTTTTTCCGCAAAGAAATACACACTTGTTGCGCCAATGAAATATTAGTAAGTGTAATAAAATGACTCTGGAAAAAGCCAGCCCCAACCCCCTCCTGGCCCCTCTCGTTTTCGCCGAGATAAGCGCTTTTTTCCCCTCCTCTCTCGTTCTTCTCTCTTCTTATTATATACATGTTTGTACATCACGACAGGATTGGATTTACAACGTGTTACGCTCGTAATTCAAGTATATACACCGAAAGGCACGAGTGATAACTTATTGTACTCGAATTAGTGATGATTCCACCCGGTTATTGCTTTTTTTTTTTTTCTTCGGGCACTGTAAAAACTACCGCTTTGATTCAACAACATCATCGACGGCAAATTATTCACCTTTGCTCGTAAAACTACGTAATGGGCCGCGATACTGACAGACGGAGCGACCATTACACACTCGCACACGTGTACTCGGGAAATATGGAGAAAGAGCCATACATTAGTAATCTACCTGTGCTCATCGGCACCTGCACCAGCAGTCCACCGGCGAGTTTTACGCTTCGGCGAACCGGCCAAATTAAACGAGAGGAGGAAAACGAACGAAGGGAGGGAGGGTACACGTATAGGAGCGTAGATCGGGTAGAACGGTTCTAATAAAAAAAAAAAAAAAAAAAAAAAAAAAGGAGGGTCTGTCCTCCGCGCTCGCCCGCGCAAATAAGTAAAAAGACGACTGCCGGCTGCGACGAAGAGATGCTATGTATGTATACATGTATACAGGTGGAAAGAAGAAGGGGAAAAAAAAACGAGGAAGCTGCAGAGGAGGAGGAAGAAAGGGAAGTAGGTATATATATATATATCCGCAGAGCACTCTTCTCGCCTTTCTCTCTCTCTCTCCACCAAATACCCTACACACTCTCTTATTTCCCGGGGCTCGTTTCTGTGCTCCTATATATATACACGCTGCAGCACCACCCTCATCGTCCGAGTTTCTTCTCCCCAACCCCCTGGCTTGCCCTTATTCGCTATCTCACGGCTCCAACTCGACCCTTAAGACGGAACGCGAGCCAGGGGGCACCCTTGAGCGGCGCTTCTCGCGAAATTTGTCCGTTTCCAGCTCGAGCTCTCGCGAGTGAATTTAGGGTGCGAGGGGGGGGGTGGTGTGCTCTACACACGCCGGACTAATAACAAAAGGGGGAGGCGGGAAAAGGCCGAGCCCGGTATCATTATTATTATTATTATTATTATTATGACTACGTATATAGCTGTACACACGGTGTAAGTTGCTACCGAGAACGAAGACGAAGAGAGAGAGAGAGAGAGAGAGAGCCACTCCTCGGAACGGAGGACAATATCTTCCTGCTCCTTCCTTCGCTGCTCTCTCTCTCTCTTTCTACCAAGAAGGACAAAGATAGGTGTAGCGCTCGGTGATGCTGGTGGCTCGCCCACTGCGCGAATTTAAGCAAGAGGGAGAGAGAGAGGAGGAAAAGCCGTCGCGCTCTTCGAGGTCCGACGACGGCGACGATGACTATACGACAGAGGGGGGCTGAGGGGGAGAAGGGGAGGCGGTGACCCGCGGTGCCTGTCTGCCGCTGGCCGCGTTTCAGAGAGAGAGAGAGAGTGTGTGTGTGTGTGTATTGCGCTCTCACTCTCCCTCGGGCTAAAGTGGAAGACCGAGCCAAAGCACGCGAGCGGGAGGAAGAGAGAGATATAGGAGCCGTTGGCCCGCGTTATATGGCCCCCGGAGAGAAGGCGGTGGAGAGAGAGAGAGAGAGAGAAACGACGTCGCCGGCAGGAAGGCGAGGAGGTCTGTACGGTGCGGAGAGCTGCTCGACGGCCAGACGCAGGCATCAGCCGAAGGAGGAAGAGGAGGCAATGTATAGTATATAGGCAGAGAGGCAAGAGGACGGAGGTAATTTGAGCGTCACACGCCGAGAGAACCAGCGCTCTCGCGGGCACACACACTTATGTATACACGCGCAGGGAGAGAAGCTAACAGGGTATACATTATACGTATATGTATATACAAAAGAGAGAGAGAGAGAGAGAGAGAGGTTGATGGGCTGGCAACTCTGAAAGCGCTAGCTCGCCATACGTATATAGAGTGCACATACAAAGAGAGAGCCCCTATATACAGCGCACAGAGAGAGAGAGTAGAGTAGACCCCAAATAGGAGGAGGCGTTAGTATCGAAGCTCTATACGGGTAGGTAAGTATTTAGCGCATGCATGTTGCACACGCGAGCTTGCCTTGCCTCATCGGCAACTCTGATGCGACACCTTTAGGTATATGGCAAAAGCCGCAGAGGGATTGATGGTCTCGGTCTATTATTTTTCCTCCTCCCAAGTACCCAATATCATATATATATATCAACCCCTTGCAGGATGAAGCGCACACGAGATATACACGGACGCGAAGGCAGACAACTTCTCGTTCGTTTTTGAGGGATGCGCGCGCCCTGGTGGAAATTTAATCCCTCGCAGTGCCCCATGCAGCAAGGCCGGGGGGGCCTCTCTTTATGTACATTGTACACTATATATACGTATACCCACCGCCTATATATACACAGGGCTGGCTGACGTAATAAATATGTATATAGTCGTGTCGTCGGCTCCTCGTTAGAGTCCGACTTGAAATTATTATAGGGCCCTTTTCCGCTCTCTGCCTTTTACGTGCTCCCTTGTCGGGGCTCGTTTTTGGTCCTCGGTTGTGTGCAAGTGTGTGTGTATGGACGCGATATTACACTGGACGGACGGACGGCCATTTTCATCCCCGATTAACGAGAGCCCTGTTGACCGAGCTTTTGAAAGTTGAGGAGCTCTTTGGCCCTTTGGGTGAAACTTCCACCGGAGAACACATAAAAAAAAAAAATTTCTCTGAAAAATCGTGAGTAGGTGGATTTTGACCACAAGGGAATAAAAGAGAGCCCATCGCGTCAAACAAAATTCAGCAACCAAGAAGGCCCCCTTGCACATATATTGAGCGTAAGGCACGTACACTTATATTATTTAATGATGGCACACAATGCCATAGCTTTTGAGTCAAGTTAAAATTCGTAAAATAAGTACTATTGGCATTAAAGGGGCGTGTGCGCAATATTCCATACATCTATGAGATCACCTGTTTTCCCAACAACTCTCACACTCGTGTAAAAATCTAATCCTCGACCATAAAGCTAGCGTTTTGCCATCGGTCACGTTATATGTGCGTGGCCTATATAGGGCCTGGTACAAGTGTGTGTATTAATGTCATGTACAAGGTAAGAAGAAGAAGAGGAAGGGAAAGGCCCAGCGATGCGGCAGCAGAAGGTAAGCATACGCGCGTCCCGAAAGCACGGGGACAGAGAAAGATCTCGAGGGGGAGTCGAGATGGTGGCGGAGATATATTGCGCGCTCCGCGACCGTATACCCACCGTCAAAAGGGGCAGAGTCGGCGACGTCGTCTATACTTCGTAGAATAGGAGAAAGGCCTATACACCGCTACTCGGACCGAGTGGCAAAGTAATTATCGCCGGGGCCAGCCGCTTGTTTCGGCTCTCCCGAGGGAGCCCCTCTCTCGACCCATCCTTCTTAGCTTGGCTGTATATTTCACTGTGTACACGCGCACACGCAGCCTCGACGGGGAAGATAATATGAGCCTTGTCTCGGCCGTACGCGCCGACACTGGAAAATTTTCTGCGACACGCGTGTGCAGGTTGACACATTTTGGGTACGGGGTGAGCTTCGTTCTCCTCCAAGCTGTGCGCATAGGTGTACTAACACGTAGACTGCGCATTACACTGCGTGTATAATTTTGATTTTTCGGGGTAGGAGGAGTTTACGCGGAAGGGCAAACTGCACCAATAAATATACGTATTAAATAACACATGTATTTAGACAGCGTGGGATAAGATGGGCGCTTCGTGATTTACGCAGTCATCATTGTACATACGTGCGGCTTGATTTATTGGATTCAATTTCGAGTTAGCTCCTCGCGGCTGCTTCTTTGGATTCAGTCCTCTCTCTCTTTCTGTTAATATCTCTCTTTATCTCGTGAGATTGTTATATTATATTATACGTATATAGGTACAACGCGACGGGGGTAGTAGAGCGAGGGGGGGGGTAGGATTTATCTGTTTCAACAATCTGCGCCAGATTAGAATTGATCGCGCGCCAGGGCTTGCCAAAATATTTCGCGTGTGCATGTATACGTACATTGTATTGTACCCACAGTCAAAAGTGAGAGGGCCGCGGCAAATTTACCGTCTCTCGGGCTGCCGGCTGTAATTAACACCCAACTTGCGCGCGTTGTATATATATGTGTGTCCCGCGAAAGATGAAGCGCGTCGGTGATTTTCGGGCTTTTTCTGCATATTACGAGGGTAATCGGTATTTTTATTTTTTATTTTTTTTTTTTTATTTCCTATACGTACAAAATAAATATCGTTGAATAAATTGGTACGACGTGATGTGGTCGAGATATTTATCTTGCTGCATCTGATTGGCACTGTATTTATGGGTGCATTAGTAGCTCAGATACTTTTTGCGGTAATCAACCAGGAGAGATATGTGATCTCGAAATTAATTTCATCCCCGGGAGTATAGGCACCTTAACGATCGGTCGAGTACTGCCGCGGCACTTGCAGTCATTAAAACATCGAGACTGCGGCGAAACATCGCTCCTTTCAATTAAAATCGCTATACATACTATTCGTTGAAAAATTTCGTTTTTCCACACGCGCTTCGTATATTTGATAGTGATGTTCTTTTAACGCGAGCTACCGCGTATAATATGTGCAATTACGTTTTACGGTTCATATACCGAATCGTCGATAATAGATCAAATGCGTCAGAACCATCCTCGCGCTAAGCAGCTGCACGGAAATCCCAAACTGTGGTATATCACCCTAGAAGAAGCATCTCTCTCTACATCTCTTGCGACGGTAATAAGTGAAAAGTCGGTGGTGGATAAAAAAAAAAAAAAAAAAATTGTTATAGCACGTCAGAGGGTAATGTAAAATAAAGAAAAAAAGGAAAAATTGATGAAAAAGGACAAGTGTCGCTACGTATAATAAGCATTAAAGTATATCTATCTATAATACAGGAGTCCAAGGAGGAGTTAAAAAACGTCACACACACGCACACATAATACATATTGTACATATATAGTATACAAGGAGGAGCGGCTCTCATTTCTTCTCTGTTATTAGCCTCGTGAAACGGAAGGAAGGGGAGAGACGCGGCCAAATTCACTTGGCCGTTGCAGCTGCACACGCGAGATTCGCGAGTAGGTATACGTATATATACAACGTACTATGCTCAGGAGACAGAAAATGAGGCGCAGCCGAATCTCTTATAATATCACCTTCTTCCCCTTTCAAGTTATACGTACACGTACCACTTCTCCTCTTCTGACCTACACCGTATACGTTGTACGTATTATATGCCCATACATATTTTACATCTCAAGCTCTCTTGCGAGCAGACTCTTTTTTTTTTTTTTTTTTTTTTTTTTCCTTCTCGCGCGCTCTTGATACCATCGTCCGTTACTCTCCCGCCCGTTATTCCCCTTGACTGGCTCTCTCTCTCTCTCTGCACTCTCGATTTCCGTCCCTCTCTCGTGTGCTGCCTATACGTGCCGGCTGGCTATAAGCGAAGCCGCTCGCGTTGCGTGCACATACATACGTGCTATACAAACGCTTGCGAGCGAGTGGTAGCGTGTGTGTATTCGCGCGTATGCGAACTGTTGTACAAAGACCCGCGCGCTTCCTGCGTCGCAGCGATAATTGGGATTAAAAAAAAAAAAAAAAAAAAAAAAGAGGAGGAAAAGGCGAACCAAAAGAGGGTCGGGCACACGTGTAAATATGTATATATATCGTGTACAAAAGCTCGCGCACGGACGACGACGCGGGAGACACGCGGCAGAGGAGGTTTCGCCCGGGAGATAGAGCGGGAGAGAAAAAAAAAAAAAACCCTCGACTTACGTATACACGCTCACTGCATGCAGTGAAGAGAAGAAAAAAAAAAATATATTGCGAGACCACTCTCTCTCTTTTTTTTTTTTTTCTTCTTTAGACGCTCGGCGTATGTATAGGTATTGTTTTTGCCCCTCCTCTCGTCCCGTCGCTGTATATAATACGGGTCCCATTTATATCCTGCCCTGTTGTGTGTGTTTTTTTTTGTTTCCTTTTCCCCATCCCCCTCGCCGACGAGTTAATTGTTTAATTAAGGGCCATCGTTACTTCGTGGACTTTATTAGCCGATGGCTTTCAACATTAATTAAGCGCCCGGCCTCTGTAAATTTCATCCTCGCCTCGACCTCTCTCTCTCTCAAGAGAGTCGCTGTAAATTAAAAATTCGCATCGCATTATAATACATTTACCCGCGCCACTTTATTGATACCCCGACAGCCGAAATGATACTCGTGATCGGCAACTCATCGGCAGAGTATATACACGAGAAGTACTTATATCCCAGCACTGCGTCACGGCTGTGGAAAATCAGAAAGCAGCCGGCACCGTGACACACCTCTCGCGTATCCTGAATTTAGTGGTGGGCTCGGCCCAAACGTACATGTGCGTTAGCAAAAACTGTTCGACCAACTAGTCAATTTTGATGTGCACGTACGTAGGTGTACATTGACGTTAACGTGGAGGGATCGCTCTGGTGTGTGCTTCGGGTGTCGAGTCTCGGCCTCGTTAACGCCGCGCACGCAATATATTATATCCGCGGAGAGGAAGGCGCGTCGCAATTAGTATTTTCGCGCCCGAGGTCTCCACCCGCGAAGTAGGTATGGTATGCGTCACCGACGCGCCGCCGTTTGCTCGTTTTGTCGTACCGTTATAATATAGCGCGTTGGCTTTTGTCGCGGGGTCTCCCTCCCATGCACCTCTTCTAGCTCCTGAATTGCAGCTGATATATATACGTATGCGATCGGTATCGGTAATCGGTGCAAGAGGAAGATACTTTAAGTTGCATGCGTGATTTTTTGCTGTTTTACGCGGGTGTAAGCAGAAGTTTTTCATACTCCGAGAATTTGTACCGCAAATTTTTTTACTGCAGGTGTAGCTACCTATGATTTGTAGTTTTATTTAATTTTGATCGGTTTTTCGATCGATGTACGATTTTGCGACGATTTTCCACGTGGCTTATTTTGATCCGACAACAATGCAATGTATCGATACTTGATATTATTAATGGATAAGACAGGCGACAAACATGAAAGATGTTGAAGATGTTTAAATGGTGGGTTACCTACTTCGGCACAATCTTATCGTCGGATAGAAGGATGTAACGAATCGAGTGACCTTAAGAGTCCTTTGGGAATTCCCTGTAGAAGTTTGAAAAAACCAATGGGAAAATAGGCACGTAAGAGAGAATTTTTGTTTTTTTTTTTTTTCATTTAAAGTTATAAGTAGTAAACTGACTTACATAACATTAAAAAAAAAAATTTTATATGTACCGCTGTGGTAAAAACCGGTTGTACGCGTCATCGCATCAATTTATGCACCGCTCATCGCGCCGGCGTATTATTAGCGAAGCGAGTTACGATTTTATCGGATTGCCGAGCACGAAAACAAACTTGATGAGCGAAAATTTGAGGGAAAAGAAAAAAAAGGCTCCCTCCGACTCAAAGGAAAAACCGAAAGTCTCGTTTGATCGGCGTCGCTCTGTTGACAAACAACGAGCCAACCAGCGATTTCCTCGAAAAACACAACAACGTGGGAACACGAGCGATCCGTCCAAATGAATTTTTAATCGAAGCCGTATATATACAAACCGGCTGACCCCTACGCGGCTTACGTTACGCGAAAGCAAAGCAAACAGAGAGTATAGGAGAGGGGCAAGGGGGTGGGGGGAGGGAACAAAAAGAAAGAAGAAAAAAAGGAGCACGCGATATTTTCACCGCACGTCGCGAGGTCGTCGCCGCGCGGCTTTCTCGCGCGCGTGCAGTCACGTCGCGCCAAAAGCACACACGTACACACGCACGTATAAACGCGATACACGCGGTAAAGAAATAAAAAAGAAGAAGAGGAAAAAAAGAAGGAGGAGGCGACAAGGGGAAGAGACGAGGCAGGACGTCGTCGTCGCGGTGGTGTCATCCAAGAGAGAGAGAGGATATTATGAGAGAAAGAGACGCGAGGCAAAGTCGCGCGTGGCAAAGACGACGCGGCTGTGTGGCTGGGGAGAGGCAAACTAGACCGTAACGAATTCACCGAGAGCATCGGCCACTGTTCTTCTTCTTCTTCTTCTTCTTCTTGTTGTCCGTTAATATATATGTATTTATTACATTGTCGCTGCTGCTACGTTTTCTATACCCTGCCGTCGTGCAATCGCTGTACTTTAAGTAGGCGTATACGTAAGTATATATAGGTATCGTGCATGCAGAGGTTCTGCCTATTACACGAGGGGCAATCACTGCTCTGCCTCGAGTAATAGAGACGAAGAGGCGAGAGTGACGTGGTGCCTCCGAGAGAGAGAGAGACGGATAAGAGCGGTCGAATACATTGATAACGGGATGGCTATTATAGCCTCTTTGAGCTCCCACTGACGCTATATACACGCCGAATTGGGTCGTCCCGGAGGAGAGGAGAAACTAAACGCCGGGAGTTTTTTTTTTTTTTTTTTTTTTTTTTTGCTAAAAGTTCCGTTGCTGCATAGACAAAAAAAGCACTGTATCGGTATAAAATCCGATTTTAAACCAAAGTCGCGACTAGGAGACACGTGCTCGAATCGTGCTACGAAAAGGATATCGTCAGGAGACAACAGTTCCCAAACTGGTGTAACACAAAGTACACAAGCGGTAATGATGTTAAATTAAACGATAGCAATTGCCTCTTGTACTTGAAAAGGAGAGTAAAGCTGTATAGGGGAACGTGGTGCGGAGGTGGGCACCTTTTTTTCATTATTTCACTGTGACAACAATTTTAAGTATTTTATTATTGTCCAAGCGTTATTGACACGGTAAGAACCTTAACTTTACCGTGCCATACTTTGCTAAACTTTAATCTATAAATATATATTTTTTTTATGCTGAAGAACGAGAACATCCAAAACTGCTCACTCGTGCCTCACCATAGGGTACGGGTGAGCAGGGGGTGGGGCGCGGATGGGCACGGATAAATAATGCATGCACCCAGTATGAAAGTGTGTAGGTTTTGAAACTGATCTTAAATCTAAGTTTATTTTGCAGTACTTACAGTATTCGTATTAAAAATATTGTAACAAATAATATAATATACATAATTTTTAAGTATTAATCTCTTGTAATTTTAAATCACATTTTAATCACAATATTATCGCATTTCTTTGGATTGATTCATGCTAATACAACACTCAAAAGTAATATATTTTGAAAAATAATTAAAATAAAGAATTAGATATCGTTTTGAAAAATAATTGGTATATTTTTAATCGAGATGCAATCTTCCTCGATGCAAATATTTGAGTTAAGTACACTATCAATTGTCGTTATAATCGTATCATGTGTTGTAGGTATATCGACTTGGTTGGATTGTAATTTTAACTTTTTTTTTATTAATTTTTATAGGCTTCGTCACCTTCATTTTCTATATTACTTTTGGCTTCGATACTTTTATAAACTATTTGAAAAACTACATAAAAAATCAACAAAAATAAAAATAAATAGCCTAACCTATAAAGTATGACAGCTGACAGCTAACCACATACAACTGGTATACCTATACCTACAAATAGCAGACGCTCGATGCGGAACTGCTTTCTTGCTCGGGCCCATTTGCGCCCCACCTTGGTGCCCATTCCCACCCTCGCAACACATATTTTTTATTTATTAATAACTCTTTTATTACAAGTAAAAAAAAAATAAAAAAAATAGCCTGTCAAAGTTAAAGATCTAAGCTTTCGAATAATATCATGGATAATTATGTAGGTCATATATAATAAATTTGCCAAGTGATTAAAAATTTTTTTTTTGTAGGTTATCTTCGACTAAGAGTTGAATCAGCTCGTAGTAAAAAAAAAAGCTTTTAGTCCGGTAAATTTGTTTGGATAGAGAAACTATTGATGTTGTATATGTATATTACAGAGGATTCAGCTAAAAATATGTTTTTGTTTTTAAATATTTGCATGCCCATTTTATCGGCTATGCCCACCTCCGCCCCACGTTCCCCTATATGGGCGTAAAAACACGTGATAAAAGGCTTGTGGTTGTTCGTAGCATACAGGGTGCCGAGGAAAAAGGGGCTCCAAGGATACAGAGTGATATACTTATAGGTGTTGTATGATAAAACGCACCAGGCGTGCATATAAGGTGTTGAAGGTATAGGTAAATAGATAAAGCTTGAAGGACCAAGCTTGCTTGGCTGTATGGAAGAAGGAAGTCGTTAGGGTGGGCCTCTTTATTAAACGACTATGGACACCGGCATCAGCGCTAATTCGGCAAGGCAACTCCCTTCCCCCTTCTTTTTGCGTTTTCGCAAACCTTCGACGAGGATTATTAATCCTTGACGCGGCCGGAGGAGCTGATGGGCCTCGCGCATCCATTATGCAAGCTCTCTGTCTCTCTCGCGTGCGTACCATAGGAGCCAAGCTGGTACATCCTATATACATCGAAATCCCGCGCTGAAAAATTCACGAGGGTTCGCGAGACACTTTCCATTATGACTGTACAGTTTCGGAGACTTAGCGTGCCCCTCTTGTAGGGTTGATGGGTTTTGCTGGGACGCTTTTATGGACAGGGGTAGGTACCTATACAAATCGATGATCACCTTGCATAGGTATACAGTATAGCTTTTTTTTTTTTTTTTTTTTCTTTTTTTTTTTTTACACAAAATACGAGTATTTAATTTGCGCTTTTAACTCCTCTCCTCGAACATTTCGCAATAGTTTAATGACGAAAAACACGGCGAATGGAGACGCACGGCGACACTTGGAGGCTGAAGTGGAAACGAAAAAAAAGAAAAGAAAAAAAAAAGATGCGAGGCGTGTTCGTAACGCACGTAAATTTTGCCTCCAGAGAGTGTGTAAATATAAATATATGTATGTAAAAGTGGCCGCGGACGGTACGAAAAATAATAGCGCGACGTTTCAACACCGCGGCGGGTCTTTTGGTTTCTTTTCGAGTTGAGCGCGCGTGTAAATAGGATTTGGGTAAAAGGTAAAATAAAATTGAAAGAAAAAAAAGCTACTTGCGATACAGCGGACTATCCGCGAAACGCGCGAATAAATCGCCCACGAGACTCGGTGGCAAATATTATCCCCGACGACTGCCGGTAGTAGTCGCTTTACGTAACGCGCGAGTGCTCGCGGTCCAGAACCAAAGTTGCTATACACAAAGTGTTCGAGATGTGTGTTTTACGCAAGAGAGTGTAGCCGGTGACGCTGATACAGACGCGCGCTTTTATGTATGTACATTTATACGATGGTCACCTATATAAGTACTGGCCGATAAAATGATCGAGAGGCTGGTGCAAAGGGGAGGGAATGATGAAGCTTCGAGACCGAACCGACGTTAATTGGCGTGCATATTTTTATTAATATTTTTTTTTCTTCTTCGAGTCATCGCTACAATACAACTACAGTGCTCGCTTATCACAAGCCGCTGGTAAGACGCGGGAGCGCGAGCGTGTGGATGTTTCATTTTTTGTTTTTCTTCACTCGGAAGGAAAAAAAAAAAAAAAAAAAAAAAAAAACCGCCATCAGCAGCTTGCGATACCTATACTTTGTTTGCCGCGACAGTTGCACGTTGCTGTACAGCTATCTTTGCGTGCATGTATATACACTCGCAGGTCACGGCGCGCGGACGTTGGTCTATATTTAGATTTCGCGCCCGAGTCGCGATTGGCGTTTAATTATAAGACGCTGTTGCTGCCGCGCGAATTGCATTGTGACACCAAGACAATGAAGAATACGTTCCGAACTGTAATGTCGTAGTCGAGCGCGAGGTATACATACCTTGGCTTGGACTCGTTGATCGCATTATATGTATGTATAAAGGACTGAAGGGTTCTATGGAATTGCATACATGATTGGATTGAATGGACACCAAAACAAGGTATATAACAAAAGAAGCAGCTTAATTGATAAAAAAGAGAGAGAGAGAGAGATGGGTGTGTTGGATTCTCTGTTGTTCCAAAACACGCGAGTCATTGCACTTGATGTACGCCATATCAACATATTATACGCTCTGAAAAGTGTTGATGTTATTGGTCAATGATAATGAATTTTCTTGAAAAAGCAACAGTATCGCAAACACCACACGCCGAATCGCCTTGTATCTCAACGAAACCCGCCCAAAAAAGAGCTCCGGCCGCGAAAAAGTTAACTCCAAAGTAGGTAAGCTTGTTTGTCTATAAAAAAAAAGGGGGGGAAAAAAAACACAGTCACCGACCCTCCAAATCTAAAAGACGAAACAAGCCGCAGCTGAAAAAAAAAAAAAAAAAAAAAAAATGATTTGCCCCGGCGGCTCATTTAAAAGCGATAAGTATACCCGAAAATATTCAGCTGTGGCGTCGTTTCGTAGCGCGCGGGCTTCGCTCGATCGCTAGCCTCTCGCGGCCGCCGAGCAGATAAAATTCGCTAATGTATATGCGCCGTTTCAGCGAAACCGGACTCTATACGGAGGAGGGTGGGTGGGGGGTGGGGGGAGGAAAAAAAGAAAAACAAGCAAAGACGCGACCGCTCGGACGACGATGGAAAAAAAAAGAGAGAATCAGAAGAGAAGGAGGAAGAGGGTCAGGCGCAAAAAAGCCGTTGCCGCGCTGCCGCTGGCCGAAGCCCCGAGCTCGTCCGCGAAAATCGATCGGAAAGAGAGAGCTATATATGTATATACGTACACACACACACACACACACACACACACACACACACACACGGGCAACACAAAGAGAGAGAGAGAGAGAGAGAGAGAGAGAGTACACGCGAAGAGCGCGAACGTCGCACTTATATATATATATTCCCTCGCCCGCCTCGTCTCTTCTCCTCTTCTGGCCCTGCGGGCCCTCGTCATTGTCGTTCTCGCCTGCTGCTGCCGATGGCCCGGCCATTCTCTTTGGGCGTAGTTTCTGTTACCTTACGCGTAGGTACATATATATATATACATGCCAAAGCATCCATGCGTCCATCGGTGCCCCTCGCTCGCGCACGCGATCCCGAATGTTAAAAAAAGCACGCGGCAGAGTCGCAGACAAAAGTAGCCCACTCGCGATGTGTAGGCATATATATATACGCGCCTCTCTCTCCCTCTCTCTCTCTCTTTCTCTTTCCAATTCGTGATCACCCGGACGTCGGCGACGCGCACGTGTTTTATGTACTATCTCGCTTTGGCTCAATCTGATGGCTGATGCTTGTACGGCTCCGGCGCTACGTTATCTTCCGTCCTTACTTTTTATATCTGCCTCGTGAGATGCTCACGTGTTTTTTTTCTTTTCTTCGCATCTGTTTCACAGCGGGGCGAGGACTCTTTCTTCCGATGGTGCGTTCGAGAGAGAGAAAAAAAAAAAAAAGTCCTCGGATAGCTTTGATTCAACTGTTTCATGCTTTATACTTATGAATACAGAAACAATTAACAGTGATCGAACAGGCACTTCGGTGGATTAATAATACGTACGCGGGACAAATAATTGGTTGTCAAAGACTATATTATTGTGTTTCATCGCACTGGTATAGTATATTTTTGATCGTAAGGTATAAGTTGTCAAGTGGTTGTACTTACTCACTTCTTGTTTGAACACCGTAACGGATGCATTAGCGTGATCTGGTACCTACCTGAAAGTAACAAAAAAAAAAAAAAAAAAAAAAAACCATTCATCAATTTAAATTATGTATAATATTGTAAGTATATGTTAACATAAGCACGGCAAGAAAATTGAGATAATCCGTTCGTGTTTGCATACATGGATGGCAAAAAGTAACGGGCAATCAATTGAAAATAATACAAGGGTAGGGTAATGGTCAATTCATATTCTCCTCTCACCCAATTACCCATCACGATCACACTCGGCCCATACCAACGAATCATCGGTATATATGAGAGAATCGCGGTACGTCATGTACGCGTATTAACGGCAGATAAAAATCTGACCCCATGGATTCCGCAAGAGGAAGGGAAAACAAAACAAGCAGCAAGTCCAGCTCTCGGGCGTCTATAGCTTTTCCTAGCGCGAAGCGATTTTCCGCTTTAACTATCGATCTCCTTTTTTTTTTCTCTCCTCCTCTTTTTCCCAGGCTCTCGCGTCACTGTTCTCGCACAGCCTACCCACACACACACACACACACACCAACACGTCCCTAACGACTCTCCTGCGATGGATGAAGAGCGAGAGAGAACATCGAGGGGACGTTACGTCACACGAGAGCTCGGCTGACGCGCGAGTCGGTTCGCTGCTCCGCTCGCGCAAAATGCAGGAGAGAGAGAGAGAAAAAAAAGGCCGATGGGAGCGAGCGAGGAAGAAGGAAAAACAAAAAAGAAAGAGACGAAGAGGAGGGTGACCGCGGCGGAGAGGTATATATAGGTATATACGTGTATCTGTGCGTGTAAGCTATATATACGAAGAGGCAAAGATATACCGCGCGCTCACACATACATATAGGTACTACACGTGCACAGCCAAGGGCGCGTTCGTTAACTTATTCCGGGGCGCCGAGGGTACGTGTGTGTGTGTGTGTGTGTAATAAACGAGGCGACCGCTATACCCCCCTTTCCCGTGTACATTAGGTGCAGCTTTCTCCCTCGACGCGAGGAGCTAAGGGAAGCGACGTTCTCCCCCCCCCCACCCTCGTTACGCCGAGGGCATCGCCACCCACTTTTTTTCGGACCTCGACGGCTACGATCTCTCCCTTTCGCCCATCTCTCGGCGCGCTCTATTTACCGCTCCTGCGCATGTGTAAGTGTAGCAGCCCGTACATGCATCATGGGAGTAGAGGATCGGAGGTGAATCGGAATGACTTTTTGTTTCGGGGAGTTGGTCGTCACGCTTGAACCGGTGCTCCGATGCTACAGCCAACTTTGTACAATTAAACCCTCGTTGCGAAACGCGTACTGTTCGCAGGATGGAAGTTTCCTATATGGACGAGCCAAGCGAGAGTAGGTTGGAAAAAAAAAACAAAAAAACAAAAAAAGGAACGCATCGACACGTGGTCTATGTCGCACGCGGGGTATACAAACAACGAGAGATTGTGCAACCACTCGGGATGTAAAAATTTGCTCTTTGGATATAATATAGGTATATCTCGCTGACCACTGTGGCGGTAGTTCCTTTCTCACTCGATTTTTCTTTTTTTTTTTTTTTTTTCTTTCTTTGCGCTCATCGTTCGTTCGTGCGACGTAAGCGACAGGGAACACGTGTTTATACGTATACGTGCGCCCGGAATTTATATACTTTCGGCCGATCATGTATATAACTTACTGCACTGTAATGTATGTTCGACACGACGCGTATATGCAACGTGATACAAGTGTATGCGGAATATTATGAACGAGGTACCTTGCGAGCGATGTTTTTTTTTTTGTCCATAAATCAACACTCAAAACGTTTTATCTGCAAGGGTGCGTTTGTTTTTTTACAGGTGTGTGTGGACTCACAGCTAAAGCACATACTTTTTTTCACCTCCGTAATGATCATTATGATGATCTCGGTGGCGAGAGCAGGGTAATATTTAATTGATTCGTTGCATAATTTGTTTTGGACGAGGCGAAAGATCGAGAGAAGGAAAAAAAAGAGAGAGAGATGGGCAGCCGCGATGCGTTTATTTATGTACCGCGCGCTGGCGCTTGAGGTCACGTATATATATATAACGTACAAATGAGAAACACAAGGCAATACAAAGTCACGCAGCAAAGCGCTCGAGAATTCGCGCTGATTTATCGAGATGCTCCCCCCCTCCCCTCGCCCGGGGGGAAAAAGGCTCAACGAGGGGGAGGAAAAAAAAAAATTTTTTTATTGTAGTGCCAAAAGTCTTAAGTACGCAGGGCTCGTATAATCCGAGGAAAACACTCTCTCGTCCTCCCTAATCGTGCAATACATTAACTAGCAGTGGTAAGAATAATCCCCGGTGATTTCTATGAACAAGACAACTCTAATCTGCTCCTCTCTCGTTGCAATTTGTGCGCGCAAAGTAAAGTCTACTGTGTGGTATACTAAACGTATACATGTATATATATATATATACACGCAACAGATCTCATCGAGCAATTATACATATACATATACCAAGCTCGACCGTTTATATCTAGCGATTAGCACGTGATGGATACACTACCTACATTACCAGCTGGTACAGACGCGTACTTTGCGGCTACGGTATACACCACCAACTGCTACTGCGTACCGTCGCAGTTTAGCAAATACAACTTGCTTTCACTCTCGTCCATATCGTCTTCGCATCATCTTTATCTCCTTCCTCCTCTTATCTCCGGCTCCGTTAACCATATAGGCGTTTATATAGGTACTGCAGCTTACTTATATAAATGAGCTTTCTCTGTAATGTACCCATTCAACACACCAATTGTCATGTTATTTCGGTATGGGCATGCATAAAAAAAAAAAAAAAGATTTTTACGAGACTTTGTGAGCTCTTTATAAACGTGCACCGCGTGGTTTAATTTTGTCGTTGTTACGAGTTATCGTGGAGGGGTGGCATCACTGAACCTGATGAATACCCAAGTTTATTGTATACGTACGGCTACACGAGAGGTGTGAAGGAGTGTACCTAAACACACAGGGTCATTGAAGAGGATAAGTCTCTCGGTTCTTACTCATTAGCTGGGCAATTGGCTATCGGATGATTATTATGGGAAAATAAACGCTGAATAATACGATACTTGCGACCAGCCCATCTGATCCCACTTTGAAACCAAAACAGGCCAATAGCGACATGATGTTTGGATTGACACCAGCGATCGGAGTATACAGTCTCGCGTCGAGAACGAAGTAAACACGATTTCAGCCAAAGCGTCGCAGAGAGGGGACGAAAACAAAAAAGGTCGAAAAATTCGCGCGTGATTAGCAAAGTGAAAAAAAAAAAAAAAAAAAAAACAGGAGTACAAGGAAGGATCCCCATTTGGCGTAGAAATGTTTTCGCCGGCGAGCTATCTATAGAGAGCGAAAGACCGAACGAAACAAACGGCCACGGCTAGTTTCTCTCGCTCCGCGTGTACATAGTATACATCAGGTATAGCCACACTCACACACACATATATATATGTTTAAGCATCAGCAGCAGCTCGCGCGGTAGATAAAGAGGGAGAAAAAAAAATAGCCGGCACGCCACACGGGGGAATATATTATCATTATTATATATATATACACGTACTGGGTGTATGGGGCCCTGGGGCTGTACGTATAATATACAATATGCACGGACGTGTGTGTGGATGCGGAGCGAGCGAGAAAGATAACCGAGTAGCGCACGTCCGCCGGCTGGCTTCTCGTTCTCACGTATAGTATATACATGTGATACACGCACACACGTATAAGCGTGGCGGCGTTGATTTCACGCGAGAGCGTGTATATAATATATACATAGCGATGCTCGGGTGTTTGCGAGCGAGAGCGCATCGGCATCAGACTATCAGAGAAGAGAAGAGAAGAGAGAGAGAGTAAAAGAAAAGGAAGGAGAGGAGGAGACCGCCAAAAAATACCCTCCGTGCGGGCGAGTGGGCCGAGAGTGGAATTACGAGAAGCAGCAGCTCTCCCGGGGACGGGGCGAGCGGCGACGGTGGTGCATTCCTGCCGAATTGGAATCTCTCGAAATATAGCCACCACCAGGGGCACCAGGACAGAGGTGGAAGGGCCCGCGGAGGGGTAGGGGTAGGGGGGGGAGGGTGGAGGACCAGCGAGGTCGGCGTAAACGAGTAGCGGGAACGAGATAATTAGCTCTCTCGCGAGCACGCCGCGCTCGGAATTGAACGCTATACGTGTAAGTATATATACACTCACTCCCCCCCTCTCGAATGATACAGCGCGACTCTGTATATACCTATACCTATCTCCGATGCTCTTCCCTCGTATACGTTCGCTCGCTGAAGCTAGATTGGCTGGCTCGTGGCTTAAAATTCGAGATTTTTCTTCTTTTTTTTTTTTTCTTTCTTTTTTTTTCCATTATCCGGTTGGCTCTGGTTTTTTGGGCATACCAGCGTGGCATATGTCGACATCAACAGCCAAGTTTTTGGATTTATTGAATAAAGGATCGCTCAGTCGTACCCCCCCAAACAGAGCAATAGCCCATTTCCCTTGAAACGTAAGCGAGGATGATATTAGTCGTTAGCAGTATAGTATATGCATGATAAATTTAGATATTTATCGACACGCGCTTTCACTTTTTATTAAAAATACCATTTTTTGAGCGAACGAATCGTATCGCATTTTTTCAAAGATTGACCATGTCCATACTACATCGGTATATTACATTGTTATCTCCTCGCCACGGTACTTACATCACACCACGCGTGCAAGCTTTTTCCTCCCGCTGGTCGTTATCTCGGCCGTCCCGCGTCATTAGAGGCCTCTCGACAACCTTACGCCTCCGCGCGCATGCAGGAAAATAATATGTATAATATACCAACACGCGGAGTACCGCTAATGGGTATGGTGTATAAATATCATCACTGCGGCGTTCCTCTTTGCACCCCCCCCCCCTTTTACACCACCGGGTGTGACGTACCCGCGTATACACGTCACGTTCCAGGTATAAGTACCTACGGCGTGCAATTATAACATCGGCATCACCAACTCTCGGATAATCGGCCACTGCACTGCGGCTGTACCTACTTATACACGTATATTACACTGCGCAAGCCGAGTTTTTCGTGAAAATGAGGCGGCCGTACATATACCCGTGGACAAACTCCAACCCTGCTCCTCCTTTCGAGCTGCAAGTATTATATAAATATATATATATATACATTATATACATGAAGCACCAAAGTGCACCGCTGCGTATATAATTATTAACACATACCCACGGTGAGGGGGTCGCCGGCTATACGGAGCTAGTTTTTCGTTCTCGCGAGCTAACGCTAATACCGGTGTACAACTACATATGTACGAATATGGGAGCTGTATACGCGTAACAGTTACACGTACACATGTAGTTATAATCTCGGGACGCGTACGTATCGCAATATCGAGGATCTGTTCCTCGTGAAGAGAGAGAGAGAGAGAGAGTTTAGCACAGTGCGAAATGTAACGCTGGTTCGCGCGCATAACGAACGGAGCTCAGCAGCTGATGTCGAAGGAGAAGCGAGATAATATTGTATAGCCACGGGCAGCCGGTATTATATAGGTGCAAGAGTCGCGCGGACAAAGGCGAGGCAAAGGCTGCATCGTCAGCCAACGCGAAAAGGGGAGGGGTTATACCGCTGCATGCGAATAACTGGCACGGCAAAGCAAACGAGTTGCTACTACAAACTGCACGTGGAGGGGGGGGGAACAAAATAGGGGTGTCGGATGAGGGAAGAGAAAAGAGCGCGCGCTGGTACCGCGGCTTCCGCGCGCGCGAGACACAGCAAACTCCGCACACGGGCATCATGATCATCATCATCAGCGCTTGGCTCGCTCCCTCCTATCCTGCGCTCGGTCGGTGAGTCACGCATCGCGAGCTTCCTGCCCATGCTACTCTATACTCCCCTTCATCCACACGCACGCTCTCCCACATAGGATATATAATACTCATACAGGGTACAACCGCGCGTACATAGGTATATATACCACCAACGTCGTCCGAGCGGTACATATATATAGTCCCCCTTCCTTCCCCTCGACCTGCGTACACCCCTCCCCCATGACGTTATACCTATATACACGTGCGTGAGCCCCCATGTATAGTAGCTTGCTCGCCAACACCGTCGTCGTCGTCGTCGCGGCTCTCTCGCTCATCCTCCCCCTCCTTCCCGCTTCGCCCCGCGCGTCTGTTTGTTATACGGCCGCCCCCACGTCCGCCAATCCCTTTTGTCCGTCTGACGTACGGACGAGCCGTCTACCGTCCGCCGTCGTGGCGTCCATCCGAGCGTCACCCGCAGGGGTTGGGGCGGGGGGGGGGGTCTTTTAAAGAGGATGCCTCGCTGATGCTCCTCCACCCCTCCGCGTACTTAGAGCTTGCGTGCAACACCCCCCCCCCTGCTTTATATTCTCTTCGTCGCATCGTCTTCCTCCTTCCTTCGGTCGGCTCCCCCGTTACTTCTTTGCTCCTCTTCCGTCTGTACCTATATACTTACTCGTCATCCTCCACCAGTAGCGAGCCATCTCTTTTTTTTTTTTTTTTTCATTCCCTCGCACCCGCCGTATATATATACGCGTTCCCGCGGAGCGACGTAAACTGATTCTTCCTCCGCGGACCCGAGGAGATGAAAGGACGCGAGTACGGCCCCTCTAACCTCCCCTTTCTTCCCCTCCCCAGGGGGGTCCTGTATCTTACGACAAAATATGAAGCCCTCCTCGTCTAACTCCGTATAAATATATCGTTCAATACGGCTCGCGATTCGTAGTAAGTACTATACATATACGTAGAAGGATCGAGATTTCGGTACCCATGTATAAGACCCATATCGGGAAAACGAGTGTAATTTTGCGTGGAAACCCTAATTGGCGATTTGGATCGTTGAACGAGCGCAAAGGGAGATCGAGAGATATGTGTATGTATGATTGATGTGTGTATTATATTTATTAGGGACGAATTTAGTGCACGGGATCTCTTTGTCGCGCCGCTCGTTAAACCTCTCCGGGGCTCATCATCGTGTTATCACTTTGTATATACGTATGTATACATATACATCGTACGAGCGTATACCTATACGGTGCACAGGGAGAAAGAGGGAGTTTGATGATTATGGTAAGTAAGTGGAGGGGAAGGGACCGATCAGTCAAACTTGACTGCTGATGTATACATGTACAGTGCAAGCGCTCGTGTTGATTATGATTGTGATCATTATTATTGTGATGGGGAAGGGGGGGCGGAAAAGCCGTGTACGCACAATTACTGGCATCGCACTTTCTCGGGGACGAGCTTCTCTCTCTTTCTATACACGTGCTCGATTAAATACATTGTTTTATATATACACACACGAGTTATTAGCGTCGTATACCTTGTCTGCGTATGTACAGCGCACTTTTGTATCAGAGGGTAGGAGGAAGTGGCACGTTTGTATGGGTATAGATATATAGGTACTCCTTTCACCAGCGATTTTCCGAAAGCTCAGCCCAAACGGGGATTTGCCACGAGGGCTTTTGATTTTATCTGTTGCATCCCTTTTTATTTTCTCGTCCGATGGCTTCGAGCTAGCACTGTATGCTCAATCTTATCTATTTAGCATTTCCCTTGCAGAGATTAATACTTCATGTCCACTCTAATTTAATTGTTTCGTAACTTTTTTTTTGGTGTAACTATGTTTTTTTCCCCCAGATGAATCAACATTTACATTGAGTTTTGCGAAAAAGTTCGAATAGCCATCGTGATAACTATATCCTGTCCACACTTCTCTGCACAGAGGCAATCACATTGGGTCCACGTGGACAATTGTTGCCAATAATAACCTATATTTTTTATGCTTCCATGCATACGTATATAAATGAAAAATCTGCGGTATGGCTGTAATCTGCAAACACATGAAATCACCCTGACATGCAGGTCTATAATTTACATGCTTTACATCTACGACGAATCTACAATCACACTTTGGTATAACACATGTTTGGTACTTTTACACGAGTACAAGTTCATGTACGTATCTTTCAAGTAGCCAAGCCACGCTCTCTTACAGCGTAAAAGGCAAAGATAGCGTCTCAGAAGAGTAGACTCACACATAATATACATATAATGCTGCCGGTTAAGGAGAGACGGTGTTTTTAATAGTTCATCGTGGTTGTAATAGTCGCCACAAACAGCTCCACCCAAATACCTGTGTATACATGGAAGCCAAAGATGTATACATACCCATACGCGGAAGCGTGCCACAGACGCGTTACGCAACCCGAAAGTCAAGACTACACAGCGAGCTAGAGGAGGAGGAGGAGGAGACAAACTGCGTCGAGGAGAAAGAAAAAAAAGAAAACAGCGGAGCAAGAAAAAGAACAACGGTTGGGCCTTCGGGTCTTGGAAGGAAAAGCTAGCGAAGAAGAGATACGTACTTTGGAGGAGGACCGGAAACATAAAAATCGCCCAAGAGGGGGGGAGGGGGAGAGAGAGAGAAGCCGCTGCGTGCACATTGTAAAGGTAGTCGCTGCACCACCATGGCTCTCCCTTTTTATTTTTTCTTATAATATATATGCACCTTGTACACGTATAGGCGGACGAACACAAGGGGGAAAGAGCGAGCGAGACGGAAGAGGAGGTGAAGAAAAGCGAGATAGCGGATCGTCGCCAGCAGCGTCGACGACATCGGGGCGGCAGTGCAGTCCGCGGCGCGCATAATCGACTTCTCCTGCTCCTCTCTTTCTCTCTTTCGTCCGGCTGCGAGCAGTGTATATTACAATGCACACACCCCCCCCCCTTGATGAGATAGCCTCTGCCTGCGTAGTTTCAACACACGTACACACATATGTATAAGGTATAAGCTGCATGAACGCGTCGGAGCTGCAAACGAATAACGAAAAGGCCTGCACCAAGTGTACTGTACTTACACTGCATGGGCTCAAATGGTGGACAACGGAGCCACGCTTGTTTGCGCTTTCGCTTCTCTATAGGTATACCTCTCTCCCCAGCGTACGCTCGCAAGCATGTTATAGTGGTCCGCGAGCTGCGAGGCACGGATTTGATAAGAACAGAGCTGGGGAGAGAGAGAAAGATATTGGATGACGCGTCAGGTTGAGAAGTTCGCATCATTTGTGATCCCCCTCCCCCCGGGGAAGAAGCTCGCATCGTTCGAGTATTATGCTTACAGCGTGTGGGGGGTACAGAAGTTCGCGGAACAGAATATACGGAGATATAGATGCGTTTCTTATCGCGGTGTACAGCTTACCAGGGGACCGACGCGAGGTTAATTTGCTTCGATCAACAACCTTTTTTTTTTTTTTTTCATTCAAGTGACTGTACCGCTTATTTTGCGCCTGATTACCCAATCTTTTTACTACCTGTTATTGTACGAGTATATTATTTTCATGTATACAATATTACACGCAACAAATGCTGCTATACAGACGAACTTTAATTGTGTTTTCGTGTATACTTGAAACATGATGTACTAGTAGATAATTCAAACCATTGAAATTTTGTAAACTTGTCCCATACATGCACGTTTGTTTACATAATATGCAATACTAAAAGTTGGGCGACTGTGTTTTTTTAACTTGTGGTATATCACATGCAAATAAAACAGATATTTGCTCTAAAACCATACTAAAACGGTAAATTACCTAATATTATAGACAAGCTTGACTAATTTATCCATCGAAGAGAAAAAAAAAAAATGATTCATGCTTGTTGTTTGCATTTTTTCGAGTATAAAGTATAAAGTATAGGTGCTGACGATAGTCGTGCAAATCAAAAAATTCCTAATACATTTACAAAATACAAGAAAATGATACAACATGAATAAAAATGTGAGCACAATATTATACTTTGACTTTTGAAATAAAAAAGACTCGCTCTGTAATCAAGAAGCTTCTTGCAGCATCCTCCCGCAAGGTAATGCGACGCACACTCGTTATACCCTGAAATCTACGTCGTCAACAAGCATAATTATGTATGCATATATATACACACGCAGATACCGTTCGCTTCTCTCTCTCCGATCTTATCGAAAAGGCATCCGAACGCAACGCCGATATATGCCCCCCCCCTCCCCGCCCCTTCCGAACGCGATACCCCGATGATTGCGCGGATCTCTTTCTTTGCGGGCGAAAACAAACCTCCAAAAAGCGAGAGGAACCTCAACCACCTTGAAAAAAAAAAGGGGGGGAGAGGCCCAAGGCTGCAGCTTCTCGATTCCAATAGAAAAAAAAAAAAAGAAAAAAAATCAACAGCGCAGAAGACGAGCTACCTACGGGGCGTACATTATAGACATCCTCCGTCTCTCCTATACGCACACACGAGAGGGAACCTCTGTTAAGCGCAGGGCTATTATATACCAACGCACAGCGCAACGTATACGTTGGCTGCGGATGATGGCCGGCACATCGCGGATTCCAGTGTGCGCGACGTCAGTTACGTGTGTATATAATATATATACTTATATACGCACACGCGGGCGCGAGAATTATAATACAGAGCCGCGCGGCTTGGCTCTTGCGCCGCGCGAGAAAGAATAAGTCCCCTCTGTTCCCCTCGTCGTCCCGCGTGGCTCTTTATTTGCGCGAGCAGACCCTCTCTCTCTGTTTTTCGCCAAGAGCATCGGCAAGAGAGAACGAAGGAGGAAGATAGCGCGTTGTTGCTTTCCATCGCGCGAGTCGTTGTTTTTTTTTTTTTTTTTTTTTTTTGCGCCGATTAGTCACTCCCCGCTGCCTCTGCTGGCGCTCTTCCGTCCTTCGTCCCTCTTAGTTTTGCCCTTCTCTCTCCCTCTCTCGCATCGCCCCCGTCACTCTGCTTGCTTTTTCGGCAGCGTGTATATACAGCGCACTCATACACGTCGAAATCTTTGAAAAAAAAAAAAGTACGAGCTCAAGGAAATTGGAATTCTCTATGTTGGACATACCCTGAGAAAACTAGTGGCATATGTAAAACAAGCAAGTCAATAATTGATGATTGACTCCAAGGGAATTTCGGAAGTCTACATTTTTTATTTCGATAAACGTGGCTTGTTAATTTTTGTTAGGAAATAAAGATTTTAGTATGAAAGTATACGAGGTTTCATTGAAAGTTGCACTAGATTTAGTTGAAGACGCACCTCGTGGAAAGAAGAGCCATGAGTAGAAAAAGACATGATTTTTATAAAAAAAATGTCCCGCAACGTTAAAATACGCTGCTCGTCAAGTACCTCGACTGATCATTGTTGTAGCTTCCAAACTGTTTTCATTTCCATACGGTATACCTCCTTACATCACAAGCACGACGTTTTTTCATCGTGGAAAAGTAAATCGCATCTTCCGAGTCTCTAATCTCTCCAACTAGCAACTTTTCGGAGACCTCGACGTATACACGCTTTAAATTGGGATATGCCCGGCTGACGGTGCGCTATTGTGCGCACTTTAGCCCGCCGCTATATTATATACGTCCGTTGGGACTCGGTTCTCGTGAGAAGAAGCGGAGGGGGATCCGGCGGATTTTTTTTTCTTTCCTTCTCTCTCGGTGAGCGTAAAATAATCTTGGCTCGTCGTTCGCTCGAATTGTCGCGTAAACATTGTCTCGTCCGGAAAAATGTCCGGCAAGTCCATACGATCGTCCCGTAATTTTTTTCCGACGTTTACTTTGAAAAATGTCTATCAAGCCGCCCAGATATTATACGCGCTTCCACAGTCATTTAATACATTCATCGTCTCGCGATGAGGTGCGTGTATATACATACCGAGGAAAAAAAGGTGTTGAGGTGACGATTATACATCGCAATGATTATAATTATGTTTGCACTTGCATTCACGTTTGCGTACAAACGAAGCGAAAAGAGACTACAATATCAAGGAATGTACGATGTCTGACCAGATTTACTCTTTATCTACTTAAAGTGCAAATTTTACCCATTAAACTTGAGAACGACTGCGTTAACCAAATACAGGTGTACCTATCCATCGATAACCAATTTAGCGGCGACTTGATGACTCTAAAAACTTCAAAAACGCAATTCCCTATGGTTACTCTCGTTTTCCAAAACAAACAAACCACGTAAAACCCAAAAAACCCTCCCCTCTATATTCGCTAAAAACACCACGGCTCCTCTATATATTATACACGAAACGCGCGAGGCACACGTATATATACATCGTAAACGTACAGCAGCAGCGAGCCATAAGGCCGAACCAGCTACGACGACGACGGAAGCGGCGCGGTCGCGGAGGGGAGCTCCCTCGAAAACTCGGCTCGCCGCGAGCTCTCCTCCTCCTCCTCCTCGCGGACGCGCCGTGCAATATCTCGCGCCCAAGCTCCCGACAACGGTGGCCCCGGCCGACAAACACGCGCGCATACTAATATACGTATACACGCGCGCACCGATCGAGGAGCAGCCCTAACGAGAACTGGGTGGACCCGTGTGTGTGTGGGTATATATATAAGCGAGCACGGCAGCGTCGGTTGGCTCTGGGGACGGATAACATCGGCTACCCATATATATATATATATATATATATATGTATACTTACGATACTCGGCTGTGCACTGTGTGCAACCGCGGCGGTGGCCCGGTGGTGTTGTGTGCATGCAGCCTCTCGCGAGCGGACGCGCACGTACTGCGTACAAAGGGAAGGGGCCGCGAGGGGGACGACCTGCATGAGAAACCGGCGAGCGTTCGTTCGCTCATCGATACGTGTGTACTCGTGTGCCGGCGGTTGCCTCTATATACACACACACATATATATAATATGTACATGTATATGCGTAATCTGCTCATTTGCGCGCGCCTATATACACGCACACACTTGCCCTCGCTTTGCTCCTCGTTCGCTCCGCCGGGCCCCGACTTACGTGCACAGCCGACGTCGAGGGGAGAGAGAAGCCCAGGCGCGATTTTCTTCGTGTGTGCGTGCGCTGCCGATAAATTTAATCGGGGGAACGGGAGGTATAGGAAGCGCGAGGGAAGGAGAGAGAAGAGTCGTCCGCCTTTTGTAACGCGCGCGTGGATCGCCGGAGAGACGCATTGTAATGCAACGCGGGTTGTATTCGTGTCCGCGTACGCCCGCGCCGCGAGGCGGTGGCCTTTTTTTATTTTCCTCGGTATTTATACTTGCAATCGTTGGCACTGCGTAATTGAGATCGTTCGGATCGATGAGTACACCGTGTATATAGGTATATATTGTGTAGATGTTTCCGAACGGGAGAATCGGTGGTGGTCGGTAAATTAATTGGTCGATCGATGTCGATGGCTCTCCGCGCGACTAATCTCCCCGGCCGACAAATATTGTCGAAATGAAATTGAAAAGTAAAAAATCACAAGCTCTGCCGAACGCAAAAAAACAAGAAAAAACCAACTTTTTCCCAATGGGATCCCAGTCGTCAAAGAAACCCGTTCCGATCGGCAATCAGCGCTGGCTCGTGCGCACCTGGATCAAAGAAAAACCCTCCCTCCTCCTCCTCTCCCAAAACCCATTTGCGCCGTTTGGTCCTTGAGAAAAATGAAAAAAAAAAAAAAAAGAGCCCCCGACTCTCGTCTCCGGAACCCGATGGGGTAAAAAAGCAGAAAACTATGGGCCTCCCCATCAAACGCGACGAAGAAGAAAAAAAAAAGAGGTATAAGTGCAAGAGGAGGGGAGTTTGGCCCCTGCACTCAAAACAGCGAGAAGCCCCGAAGGTAGATCAAGAGAAAATAAAGCAGCTTGATTTTTCTCCAAAGCTTATAATGTACATCGATGCACCGCATGCTCGGCCGCACACATACATTACGTAAACCGCTACACATACAACGTATCCCCAATAAATTAAGGTGCATATATATATACCCACGCGCACACGTGTGGGCAATGCGCGATCCCGCGAGCTGCCATATGTTACGTGTATACGCGTACTGTTGCACCAAAGGGCGGGTATGCGTTCATTTTCGCGATCGCCCATGTGCGTGGCGTACACGTTTATACGACGCGAGAAGAAGGGGGAAAAGAAAAAAAAAAAAAAAAAAAAAAGAGTCCAATGTTCGAGTCGGGCCCGCGGGTTCTGCTTACAACGCCATGGCTAGCCAGGCACGCACGGTCTGCACAATAAGAGCACAGTGCACGTTTGTGTGTGTGTGGATGTGCCCTGGTAGACGGTGTGTGCATGTGTGCATGCGAGGCAGCCGGGGCGCGAGGTATAGCGCTCTTTTATGCTCGCGATCGCCGGTATGCGGGTCGCCGCCGTTGCCGCCCGCTTCGCATCTATATACCCATACCTACCGGCACACGTAAGCGTATACCTACTCTCTTTCTCCGTGTGCCAGATGAGGTGCTGCCTCGAGTACCTATATACCTATATATGTGTTGTGTGTGGCTCTAGCACGACGACGACGACGACGAGAGACAAAGAGAGCCGGAGCAGCGCATGCATGCATGCAGCGAACCTTATCCGGCTGCACTGGTGTGTGTTATATGTATATGTATATATAACGCGAGCTCGGGCACAGCAGCGAAAGGGGCGAGAACGAGGGAGGACGGGAGTAGTACATGTATATACGCATTCTGGGGTGTGTGTGTGTGTGTGTGTGTGTGCAAGTGTCGCGGGTGCGCTATAACCGCCCGGCTCGAAAAAGGAGTAGCGAGAGGGAGACCCTCCTCCGTCCACGGTCTCATCGTCGCGTACCTGCAGTATACGTCTACGTATGTATATATACACGCGATTTACCAGCTGCTCCGTGTATACACGTATCTCGGTCTTCCTCTTCGCTGAGCTCGGCCCCTCGAAAACTAACGCGGGCCAACACCCGTACTCCCTCCCTCCCTCCCTCCTACAAGCGGCGTCGCTTCTCGCGTTCATATATATATATACCAACCAACCCACCTATACATATTACACTGCTACGTGGAATGCACAAAGGGATGTAAGGTGCGCACCGGAGCACAGAGAAACGACAAGGGTAGAGGGGGAGGGTTATCGGCTTTTCCCTCCTCGGGGTTGTATATACCTACACCCATTACATATATACACACTCACACATATATACATACCTACCCGCTTGATCACTCTGTCTTTATCGCCTCTGCTCTCCAAAGGCACTCTCTTTCCCTCTCACTCGCTCATTTTCTCCAACACACTGCTTTGCCCGCGTATATACATAGCCATCAGGTTTCACGTGTTGGCTCATCAGCACGCGGACGCCTACGTCATTTTCTTTACGGTCCTCCGATCGTGGGTGTATAAATATATAGGTACGTAATATGTCACGAGCGAGTATACATACAACCCAATACTAACCCGACTCGCCTCGTCTCCTCTTCATTTTCTGAATTTTTGTATGTATATTAAGTAAGTAGATATATATATACGACCCGTTTTCCCGGGGACGCCCTCTGGTCATTCATCACTTTCCCTTTCGCCGCTATTTTTCTGGCTTCTTATCTCTGATGTACGAGCTATTATTTATATTGTACACTTTGCTCGAATAGCCCAGCTCTAGTTTTGGGGACTCTGGTCGAACTGGAAATCACACACCAAGGGAATCCCTGTACCCATGTGTCGTCCCCCGTACAATTAGTATACATACCCCGTGAAGCTTGGACACCTAATACATATATATATATATATATATATATATATACGTGGTAATTTTTTACCAGTTTACACTATACCCCACACGTACGGTAAAACGTAAAACCCACGAGATGGTGGGCGCACGCGTACTTTACGTTGGCTGCATTCACACGACTTGAAGGGCGGGAGGGTGAGTTATGAGGGGGAATGAGTAATTTCGGATGATTAAAGCGAAATCAGTGCACGCGTGTGCGTCACATGCAGGGTTTGTAACATCAATTAAAGTTACATCTAAAAGTGCAATAGAACACCAAAGTATATATATATGAGGTTCGACTAAAAGAGTAATTGCTTCGGTGCGACTGATTATTTTAGCGCGGGTTCGCAAACTCCAAATGAGAGTGCAACGCATACTGCCAGCCGGTCGGCGCAAGCGGCTCATCCGCGTAAATTTTCCCCCCTACGGGTATATATCCGTGGCACATGAATGAGATGTATACAGAGGTACGCGGGTGTACATGAATTTCCGAGTTTTCTCATCATCCTCGGTACTTGATGCTCAACTTGTCGAGTCAATTTTACTCGAAATACCCATACGTAAGCGTGCCGATCCTGCTTCATATATGTATGCCACATCTCAAACAAGAAAACAGACAAATATATATATATACCACCACCACCAACTACAACGCAATCAAGTTCAAGTACCTGATACACTATATGCATATGTTTATTTTTTGTGTTTTCATATATGTTACACGGACGCCCTAGTGCACGCTGCAGTATACATATCGTTATTCCCACGCTGTATACATAATATAGGTATAGGTACGTATATAACATGAAGGTATCGCGTAATTCGCGGTTCGCTTCAATTTACGACGTATAGTGTATGGTCCACGCGAATGATGACTTTTTCATCCATGTAGGTACGGGCGCTCGGGTGAAATAAATCATTCCCCATATGTATATATAATATTATACATGCCTCGCCCGTAGCACTGGTGTCACTGGACGCGCGATAAATTAACGAAAAATTTCTACGCTCAACTTTCGCTCGCTTCCTGATGTTCGGTATACCTACGTCTATATATATATTTATTATCGTCGAGAGACGACTGTCCTCTATGTGCACATGCACTCCCATTGTCGGTAGCTCTCGCGTTGATTTGCATACCCCGGGTTCCCTCGGACGCGCGCTGCATTGTCGTTATGATAATTATTCGGCGTTAATTGCTCGTCTCTGTTACTCTACATATTTATATAGCTGCTGATGTTGCTGCTCTCTCTTTCTCTGGTACATATTGATACGTATATACCGTTGTACAATGTATACGTGTATATAACAATGGTACCGTGTGCACGCACGCGAGCGAAAAAGAAAAAAAAAAAAAGGTGACACGGAGGCCGCGATGTAGTGGCGTTCCTTTGTCCCGCGATCTTTATTCATGCATGCGCGCGTGTATCATGTACTTTGTGTGTGTGTGTAGAAATTTCGAAAGTGCGGATCGAAGCGCGAAAAATAAGCCGCCATCCGTTGTATAGCGTTTTTTTTTTTTTTTTTTACTTTTGGCCTCCGATGTACGCGGTGGGGAACAATCATATGGAAGTTGCGTCATTGGCGCACAGAGTGCAATGCTCGCCTTAGGAGTTATACCGGACGAGGCTTTGAATGAGCTATCGATCGAAAGGCCCGATCACCCACTGCGCACATCAAACCAGCGATGTATAGTTTTGTAAGACGTTAGACCGAGCCTCTTGAAACCTGCGCGAACGCATCAATTTGTATGATTATCTCCCGAAAAAAAGGGGTATACCTGTAGAAATTCAATAGTACATATTATAAGTAAAGTATAACGAAATCGAAAGCAATTGGTATATAAAGCGGTCAGTTTGAAAATTGGTCGATCCGAGAGAGCGCGTAAAGCAAAGGTGTCTTTTAATGTCTTGCTCATGATACGATGTAGGTATACAACACGAGAATTACGTAGTCTCAGCTCGTTCGCCCGATTTGCAACAATCTTCATCACCTTGACGATAAAAGCAACCTTAAACGCGCTGTACCCCGCGTGTATTACAATAGAGACACATACATATATACCCTATTTATGTCCAACAAGTGTCCAATAAAAACGGAAAATAAACACGCAGACTCGTATAATGCACGATAACACTTACTACAATCTCCGTCCCTTTTCTCACTCTCTCTCTCTCTCTCTCTTTCTCTCGGTCGTTTGCTCGTTTGCCGTACTTACACACCGAGTGTCGTTTACAAGTATACTTCTTACACTGCTCCACGTCGTCACAACAATCTTTACTCCAATAAGTACCACTGCGCTTCCTCTCGACGTCGTTGTTTCCTTCCCCGCAAATTCGCTGTACTTACTTAGCTGTGCTCAAACATTGTACGTATCTCAAGTATACGAATCGATTAGGTGATGTACGAGTATGGATTGTACCATATTATATTATACCTACGTATAGCTATATATTTTCGAAGACATATGATATTCTAAATACGATTGGCACGCTATGAATAATTACTTATCTGTCGGCTCTCCACTGGTGCACAGCTGCGTACAATATCGTTACATGTTATACACGAGTTTTACACGTGTTAGGCTGAAAACTATCTATATTATACACGTGTAGGTGCTAATGGAAAAACGCGATGTTTTATACAGCATCCCATGCATGTACCGTCACCCACACCCACGTATGTATACATACCAACACAGCAGCGACTTAATTACATGCTCGTGCCGAACTGCCGATGTATACATGTGCTACATGATAACGTGTGTCATGAACGGTGTACGCGTTTTCGCGTGCAGTACATTGTACTATATACATGAAATAATATACTCTTACACTCTCAGCAAACAAAAGTGCTACGAGCTACAATAAGTATGCCAAAGTCACGTTAGAACAACGAATAATCTAATTTTTCGACATCGGCAAATGGACCCATAGACTCGTCAGGTACAAAGACGCGTTATGTTACACGAGTCTCTTTCCATTCGCTCGTTATACAACGCGCGGGCAAATGTACGGGCACATACCACGAAAAATTAGCGCCCATTGAGTACAGCCGAGCCGTGCGTGCAGATAATCCAAAGGCGCTTCCTCCGAAATCCCTCGGGCCTCCTAAATTATCATATTTGGCATTCTTACGGGACTGCAGTTATAATATACGTACGCATGGAGCGTCCGACGATGCTGATGGCGCCGGAAGTATTTCTCCAGTGGGTCCCCGAAGGACCCCTATACATAAAATCTGCAGCTTGTGAAAAATCTTATACTTACGCGCTTGCGAGAATTTTGCGTCTTACACCGGCACGGGAGCAATCCAACGAGAGGCTCCCCGCGTGCTCAACTTTTGCGTGTGAAATACGTCCCCACGCGGATTTCACGAATAAATTGCCGATTCGGTGATGATGCATAGGTATATAATATATGCACAGGTAGATTATGTTTGTATGTATGTAAAAGGCACCGAGAAGATGCTGCACCTGCACGTAGTACGTAAGTATACCTAAGTTTCGTCCATCTGTCCGTCCGTCCCTACGTATTGTGGGGCACAATGGGCACACGCAGAGCGGAGCATCACCCGTGTGCTTGTTCTCGACGACTCGTAATATGCATATACATATATTGTATAAGTATACAAGAGTATACACTGCACTCAAGAGCCACGGCGATGGCGGTTGGCACGAGATCAGAGAGATGAGCCACGGACGAGTACGGTGTGCGGATTTCGGGCCTATGCAGAGCTGATTAGCCGAACGGGGCTGATGCAGTGATCCCTCGACGAGCCTCTCCCCGTCGTCTTCCGATGAAAATCGTCTACGCTACGTATATGTGTGTGTGTGTGTACATGTGCGTGCGTGTGCGTGTGCACGCAGAGCTCCCCGTTTTCCTCTTCGTCGTCAATGTACAGTATAATAATATATCCGCATCAGTCATCCTCGAGAAAAGCCGTGCTCCATTGTTACGATTATAGGTATATATATATATGAGGTACACGCATAATAGGTCCAGGAAGACCGCCGTCATCCCCCTCCCCGTGTACACCAATATATTATATTATATGTTATGCACAGCTCCTCCCTTCGCTTCCCGTCTCTCGCTGTGCCACATAATATGTACGCCACGAAGAAGCTCCGTCCCTTTCGTCGTACCTATATATAGGTGCACTCTCTCGCGGTGCGCGCGTGCAACCCGACAACAGTCATATCATGAGAGAAGAGAGGCCCCGAGAACGAACGAAAGAGGGGCACGCAGAGTCGACAACTGCGACGAAACGCGAGCCGCGGGTTGCTTGCTCGCGTTCCCCCACCCCCCTCCCTCCCTCCAACCCACCTCGCATCCTGTCAATGGAAGGATGCCTGATGGGCTGCAGGCTGCTAAAAGCCGGAGGCCCTGTATACACGGTGTGTGTGTACGTGCCAGAGCTTCTGGCGGACACACCGTAATATATACCACCACCATACCCTCCTGCCTACCGATGCTTCTCTCACGGGGGCCTGTTACTCTCTCGTTCGCTCGCTCGCTCTCTGTTCTTTATTTTTTTTCCTTTTTTCCTTTTTTTTTTCGTCGCGGCGAACGCGCGTGGGTCTCAGGCCGCAGCAGCCGTCGCGCCACAGCTATCGAGAGGATATGCCTGCCCGACCCCACTCTCTCTCCTCCACCTCTGATGATGATGATGATGATGATGCTGTATAGCGTGTACCGGGTGTATATATATAGCTATATATGTATACGAGCCAGCTCCGCTCGCAATGGGCGTGTACGTTATATTATGTATATACGTGTATATCATGTATATTACGTCCGAGCTGGTGCCGCTGCTGCTACGGGCGATTTGGGTGATATTTTTTTGAGGGACTCGTTTCGGCCTGCCGGGCGGAGAGAAACGGCGGATCGTGACGAGGCGAAAATTTTTGCCAGCACCGCGTGGACCGAGTTGGCTGTACCTATACATATAGAGCTGTAAGTAAGTATATTGTAGTACCCCCAAAAGGGATAGCTAAAACATGTAGTTTTGACGATTAACGCTGCGGAGTACCTTTACGTTACGGTTTCTTCCGGCTGATGGCTGCCGCTGAGCCCTTGAAACTTTGGTCTCGGATAACACCACTGGCTGTATAGGAAAAAGATCTTTTACGTTTTCCTTGGAGATCTTTCAAGCGACAGATTTATTGTAGCTCACGTACCCCAAACGGACTCTCTCTCAAAAAAAAAAAAAAAAAAAAAAAAAAAACTCAACAGCAAGTACCGCGCGCAATTTAATGTCTTTACTGCGTGTGCAGTACACGTAAAACCGATATTACCAAAGTCGTACAGAAGCAGTATAGCGACAAGCGTGGATGCGTCATTACAATAACAATTTCCGCAACACCCGAAAAAAAAAAAAAAACTCGTGTAATCGGTAGCCACCCCTTCCTCCTCCGTTACAAACCGTACAATGTTATGTATGCATGATATACTGTATACGTAGTATTAAATGTTCCTCGCGGTGCCAGCGATCGCACCTATATACGGACGCGGATGTCCGATGGACTGTACAGGGCATCCGATTATATTTGCCAGTGGCTATATATACGCACCTATATTTTTATACACGCGTACGAGTGCGCAGTAATTTTCCCGTCGCATCGGTGCAGAGTACAATATAATGTAGGTGTGTACGTGCACGGGACCGAGGGGGAGAGAAGGGAAGCGTATATATATAAGTGCACACTGCACGTGAAAAAAGAGCGGAGGGAGCCGGTACGCGGTATATATACACGTAGGTATAGGTGTACGTATGTATACCTATACCTACGGCATTACTAATTAAATGCGCCCCGCCGGCTTTCCGGTCCGCGCTCCACCCCCTCCCCTCCCGCTCGCTAATTTCGCAAGCGAGAGACTCCCCCTCGCCTTTTCTCTGTGCAGCTTGCCTCCGGTCGCAGGCTCGACCGGGCCTCTCCCTCCCTCTTTTTTTTTCTTTTTTTTTTTTTTTGTTTTTTTACGCGCACGCGAATTTCGCGGAAATTCCCGCGCCACGAGAGAGGGATAATATGTGTTTCACGCGCATACATATATACTATACACCACCACCGATGCGATAGAGCGCCATGCAGTGGTGCCGATGAACCTACAGCACCCGCGAATCCGGTATGCGTGTAACTCCCCCCCCCCCTCGCCTCAGTGGATTTTTGCGCAGCGCGAGTAAAATCATCGGTTGTATATGTATACCCTGATGCACCGCATCAGCGACAGGAAAAAGAGAGGAAAACAATGGCCCAGCGCATGTGTATGTACATAATATACAATACTATTTGACAGTGGTATGTAATTGCCCGAAATACCGAGCCCTGCTATACATAGAGAGGCTTTCCAACCGCGAATCGCGATAGTCGCGCTGGTGTGTTGTATGTGTGTACGGTGTACGTATATTATGTATATGTGTGTACGCGTGTTAGCGATCGAAAAAGGTGAGGCGCGGACAATAGCCGAGCGCGTCGTATGTGGGAAGCCTATATAATAGTCGGGACGAGCGAGCGAAGAAGGTGAAGAGGAAAAAAAGGAGAGAGGGGCTTGCCAAATGAAGAGACGACGGGAGCCGAGAGAAAAGAGAAGGAAGAAGCCCGGGCGGACTCGCTCGGCGATTTGGCAACGGCGTTTACGGCTGCTCGTCGTCGTCTCCGATCGACAGAGAGCAGCGATGGCTTTTCGGCGAAGTATATAGAAGGAAGGCGTCGGCGGTGGGTGTCCCCTCGCGATGACCCGAGGGGCCGCGCTACAGAGAGAAGTCAATAGCGCTTCTTCTTTGCTCCCCCTTTTCTTGCGTGCGTACATTCTATACTTGCTCCACACACACACACATATATACACAGACGCTTGGGGGTTCCCGCCCGAGGAAGAGAGTGTATAGGTGTACTTTCCGCGGGCATTCCCATCCCCCTCTAATTTATGTACTCTCGCTCGCTCGGCGTGGAATTGGGCTGAAATTGAAGTGGGGCCGGCTCTCTCGGCTGCTCGCCTACGTTTTACCTATATAGGTATCGATCGGACAAACGAGCGGCAACTTACTACGGCATGATCACGCTCGGGGCTATTTTTTTTTTTTTTTTTTTTTTTTTTCATCTCACCGTGCGATTTCAATTCGCGTCACTTTGCGTTTGCGTACACGGTAAAACATTCGGGGGCTCATACGCGCGAAAGGGATGGTTTTCTCTTTCAACCAGGGATTTAATCAAGATATTAGTACGTAGGGTATTTCAATAGCGGGGACCGATGCAGAAAATACGGTACATCGATTTATATAGATCGGTGGGTTTTTTTTTTTCATCAACTCGGGAAAATTTAATTAAAGGACTCCCAGCGGCAGAGATATTTGGAAATAAACCTCTGCAGTGGAAAAAAAGACGTCACCGTGCCAAGTAGTATAGGATCGACTCGTCGGGGAAAAGGGATCATGAAGTTCACGTGGGAAAAAAAAAAAAACGAGTGTATCGTTCAAGAAACGAGCTATTATTTAAATGACACTTAAAACTCGGGAAAAACAAACGTTTACAAGCATTACTTCAGTCAATCTCGAACTCGAGGCATCATTAATCGACAACCCTCATTGCACAAAAAGTGGACACCATATACAAGTACAGCCCCTATACACGGGCTTCGCTTGGCGGCAACGTTGTGTATACACTCCCCAAAACACGAAAATCATGCTCGTTGTTAAATTAACGACACACGTTTTCGCAACGGCATCGGCGAAGATTAATAATGGGCACTTTTGCTGCCACGGGTACAGGCTCCCACCCTCCCCCGCCAACTTTTGGCGCAAAACTTTTGCTCCGCGTAGGTACAGTATATATACATACAATACGCCGTAGCAGTAAAGTATAGTTTGCAGGACAAAGTAGTTGTGAGCTACACGCGATATCGAATTAAAAGACTAAGTCACAAAGTCAACGACGAAGCAGGATCCTTACGTGCGAGATATCGGCTACGCATTCCTGCGCCCTCGTCGTTTTCTCATGTATACTCACACAGCCCGTAATATGTATACCTATATATACTGCTGGCTGACACCCCTAATTTATATACATACGGAGTCGAAAGGATATACCATTCCTAAGGCAGTGCCCATAAAGAGTAAGGGAACGGGGCTATAGCCAACTTCGGTACCTATATATATATATATATACGCGTGTAGACGGGCGGGCCAGGCGCGGGTTTGAATTTTGATTAATTTAGAAGCGCCGGCTCGACGAGGGAGAAACTGGCCAACGAAGGCAATACGTATGCGGATGGGCTGATTAGGAAAAAGGACGGCTAGAGGAAGAGAATGTATATGAGTAGGGGATGGAGGGGGCTCGTTGCGATGGATTTATATATGATTTGGATCCATCCATGTGATCCACTACTGTAGTAACAATGTATATGCGATCTTCTTCGATCGGCAAATGGCTATGATATAGCGTCTAGTCGAACGCAGTGTAGTTACAGTCACAAGTTTTAAGATACTACTTTAATTGCAATGGATTGCGAAAGGATTGCTCGTACAAAAGTATAGATACATGGCACTGGACCAAGTACATCATCTCGACAGAAGGGCTTGAAGAAGAAAATAAAAGCTTTAATAGTGTCGTCGAGCTGTGAAGAACGAAAAAAACGAGGATAAACAACATTGTTCATGGTGGAGCGTAGAATCAAATAATAAAGTGTCATCCCACCTATCGATGGGATTGAACTAATAGTGTCAACCTCTCTCTCTCTCTTCAGAAATAATTTTTATATTCACACGCATTAGGCCCGTAGTAATACTTTTATACAGCAATTGCTTTTATCAAAGCAATACTACTTACGCACGTCGTCGACAACGACTCTCGTCAAATACTACGTATATAATTGAGCTCGAATCCCGATTGTCTGCCATCAACATAATACGCATACATGTATATTATGTACCTGTACATGGTTACCGCGTGATTGTACATCGAGCACACCTGTGTTACGTATTAAAGAGCTGTCTCTTTCTCTTGGGTATCGAGCAATATACCTAATACTATACAGAGCAGTAAGCAATTGAGAGAAAGAGAGAACCAACTCACAACTCAGCTGCAAAACGAGGACACTCCCGCACAGATAGATAAATAGAGAGAGAGGCACGTGAGTGCAGCAATAGTAGTAGCGTTGTGACGGGGTAGTGTTGGTGTGCTTTGCACGATCCTCAGCCGGAGGAGGGAGGAGTACAGGAGGGGGTGGCGGTACAGTTCTACATACATACCACTGTGGTATAGTTGTGATGGTAACGGCAATGTGTGTAGATATACATTTATATATAGTTCGTAGTGGTAGTAGTAGCGGGAGTGGGCGAGGGGGCGGCAGAGATGGTGGAGGAGGAGGAGGAGGAGGATGAAAGCGAGAGCGCTTTATGCGGCGCATTCATACGTTCTGTTGAACGTAACTATACCGTATACATACATACCTACTGGCTGGGAAGTATCCGAGTAAAGTAGGTCAGTGTCGTGCGGAACTTGAAAACTTTGCTTCCGTAATCCGAGCGAGAGAGAGAACGACCTCTCAACACACACACACACCCACAGAAAGACTACTATACGTATACACATAATAATACAAAGGCTCGGTCGCCGCAGATGCTCGACGTGTACCTGTATATATATATATACGTATACGTATACGTACTTTGCTCTCTCGCTCGTTTTATCTGTTAATCTATCTCTCTGTATTTCTATGTGCCCTTTCGCTTTCAACCCGATGTGCAAGTATACGTATACACTCCTCTCTCTCCCTCTCATCTCTTTTCACTCGTGTTTCGCTTTCGTTCGTTCGCTCCTCCGATGGCGTTTATTACGCGACTTCCACTATACACTTCCCTCCTCTCTCTTTACAACTACCCACCCATTAACCAATTCCCACGTTCATCGTTCGTTCGCTCGTTCGTTTGTTTGTTTCCTCACTATAAATATACACACACTTCTAATTGCAACGGCCGATTAAAGATAATAGATCTCCCTTGCATGGGTACAATATATAATACTTATACGAATCGATTAGCTTGCACTTTCCTCTTTTCTTTTGTTTTCATTGAGATTCCCACCGTCTCATTACCCGCGCTCTCCCAGTGCTCAGTCGAATTATCCGCGATGAATTGACATCAAGGGGGTACGATGTACAGTTCAATTTAATTAATCGTCCAGATCCTTTGACACTTTTTTTTCTTTTTTTTTTCTTTTTCTTTTTTTTCGTAACGATTAAAAAAAAAAGGAAAAAATGGGTGTGCCACTAATTGGCAGTGCAAAATTCAAGTTCCTATAAGTGACAAAATAATTGATTTTCGAACTGTATAGTATCGAGCGACTCACGTACTCCAGCGATGATCACATATTTATATACTCCATTCATAACTGGGATGATAAAAAATGATGTATTATTAATTGTGTTGGCAAATGATTTTTGCAATAATATTGTAAAAGAGTAAGTTAATTAATTGACCGTAAATATACTTCGGACAGTTTCTTGTTTTTTCTAGAATCTGATGGTTTGCCCTCAAACTCAATTCAAGTATACATACAATGTTTGTATCGACACTCATTATTCAACCAGAGCTAATTGCATCGATCCAATCAAATTACAATTCCTTTCATAACTTGTCACGTTATACCCAATGAAATCAAATGTTCGAATGGTCTTGAGGCAAAAAAAAAAAAAAAAAGACTCATCGCGTTCGCAAATTGGCCGGGAAAGAATACACAATAACCGCCAGCAGTGGAAAAAAAAAAAAAAAAGGAAAAATCCCTCTGACGCACAAATATTCATTTTAAGTGAGTCGTAAGGCTGTCGCTCGTGCAACTCGCCCGAGGGGGAGGTGGGAGCGAGATAAGCCGCCGCAGCGATATTTAATTTCAGCGGGTATGTATGTATACACACACAGCCGTCCTCCTCCGGTGCACTCGCGCCGATGAAAAGCCTCCCGCTGAGCGAAGACTCGGCTAAAGAAGGAACAAACGACCCAGAGAGACGCTACCACCGACTTTTGGCTCTCTCTTTTTTTTTTCCCCCTCCTTTTTCGCCTCCGACTCGGCGCTTTACGCGATTTACTTACGGGCCGTATTTAAACGCTGGGCTCGGCTGCACGAGAGTGTATACACGTATTCCCTTTTGCTTTTTCTAAACGAGTCTCCGTTGTGTTATCCAGCTGTTTGCGCGCGCGGCGCAATTAACTTTTTATCGCTCCTCGGTGGTACGTTGCTGCTGTACCTACGCGGGGAAAAGGGAGGATTTTTTTTTTTTTTTTTTTTTCTTCTCTAAAAGGGGAGAAAGACCATTTTAATTGTTTTGCTCGCGACGAGCTCGTTAATTAACGTATTGGAATTCGTCAAGGGATTTTTTCAAAAAAGTTGTACCGGTACATCTGCCGGTCTTCCGATTTACTTTTCCTTTTCCCCACTGCACTTTACGGGTGTATTTTTTTTTCTTTTTTCTTTTTGTACCAATCGCGATTAAATCGAGATAATTACGCGCTTGATTAAAATTCGCAGTTCGTTAGAGGCTAAAATAGGCAAAAAAAGAAGAAAAAAAAAAAAAAAAAGAAAGGCAGAAATTGCGATAGCAAGGGTCCAAATTAAAAAGTGTCCCCTCGAATCTCCGCAGCCCGCGATAATTCAAACACGCGGCATGTACGTACGTGTACCGTAATATTGTGCAGGGGTATAAAACGATACGGGCAAGCCATCCGAAAAAAGGGGGCCAAGTGAAAAAGAAGAAAAAAGCCAGCGCCGTGTAGAGAGATAAGGGCAAACGATGGGCAGAGAGAGGGGGGGAGGTCTGCGTCACACCCTCAATTTCATTAACCCGGCGACGCTTCGTTGCGGGGAAAAAAAGGCACACGAGCTTTCACGCCTTGCCCGTATACCTCCTTCTTCGCCTCGACCACCTCCGTCGCGTATGCCTTTTTTTTCCCCCCGAGCTCTTTTGCTCCTTTTGCACTCCTTGCGCAAGTGTGTAGGTTACCTTGCGTTACCCTCTAATCTCCCTTTTTTTTCTCTCTCTTGCATCTTTCTACACTCTACCTCTGGCTAAAAGTTTTCTTCGGCAAAGCAAGAGCGTTTACCAACTCGACAGCTAAAGGGCTGCTGACGATAAACTCTGTATAGCCGGTGATCAAGGTAATATCTGATAAGCTTATTGAAATATGTGTCAAACGTTTCTTGCCCGTCAAGTTTTACTGGATCGAAAACGCTCAATTAGTATTAGGGAAAAAAGCAAAGTGGCTTTAATGCCGTGACTTGTGATCATAATGCAAGGCCACTTGGAGCTTTTTCGTGGATGCCGTAGTTGATTTTGCAGCATTTTCGATAGCTTTTAAAGTTACCTCTGTTACATCTCGATGTACGATAAATTCGAGCTTTTTCCCAGTACAATAGTTACCCATCACGTATGAAAATGATGATACTCCAATCATCTATATGTGAATTGATGTCAAATATCTAAGAAATATCTTGTGACAACTAAACTCGCAAAAAAACCTCAGGTTAAATAAAGGTACGTATACACACTGTGACATATTTTAATTTTATATATTTTAGTACGTACCTCTTTTGAATATTCCATGCATTTTTTTCGTTTCCGTAAAATACAAAATTCATTTAGAAAAAAAGAAAGACATTACGTCAAAGAAGTTGCACGGCGTAATTCAACTACACTCGTTAAAAGAAGCAGCAAGTTCACGCGAGCCTAGAGCGCAACGAAAACAGCTCGGGCTGTGTACAATTTCACATTTGTTTACTTAGCAAACAGAGGATAATTCGATTAAACAACATAAAATTGTTTTTTCCCCGGAACTGAGATACATGTATATTATTTCGCGCGAAGGACGGCGCTTAAATTACACGACGACCCACTCCATTACAGGAAAACCTTATACTCGCACCTCGCACAGTCCGATGCGTTTAATTTTGCTCAAAAGAGCTCCGGGCGAATGTAGGACTAAAAAAGCGTGTACGCGTTTCAGGTCGAATAATTCGGGCGCACGGTATGAACGTCGAAAAAAAAAATTAACCTTAATTTTTTTTTTTTTTTTTTTTACTCATTTACACACGTCAGAAGTGTGATATTCCAGCGCTAGTTTTTTTTTTTTTTTTTTTCAAAAAAAGAGGATTGCACGAAAAATCCGCTGGAAACGCTCTTCAATCCAGAGTCGCGAAAAAAAAGGGCTCAGCAATGAAAGAAATCCAAAAACTAGAAAATACGGAGCAAAAATCTTCCTTCCTACCTTCCTTCCTCGGTGGAGGTGAAGAGCGAGGGGTCGAAGGGGGTATATAAGGCGCGTTCGTTGCCAAGTCGTCTCGGTAGAGCAAAGAGAGAGAGAGAGAGGGCGATAAAGCCAGAGGCAAAGGCACACGGCTACAGGGACACGAGGGAAAAGCACGAACCAGCAAGGGGTGAGACGGGGGGGGGGTCGGGGGGGTCGGTGTTCCGAGAGAGCTTCGACGCGGGGTTCTCTCGCGTATACGCTCTGCAAGCAGAGAGTATCAGAGCGTCCTATACGTACGCGTCCGCGCTAGCGTGAGGCTCTCACGGCTATATATAGACAGCGCGAGGGAGTACAGAGGGCGAGTAGAGGGTGAGTACAGCGGCGAATAAGGCAGAGTGGAAAGAGCGAGAGAGAGAGAGAGGAAGGGAGGAGGGTGGGCTACGACAGCTACGACGCAAGCAGCAGCAGCAGCAGCAGCAGCAGAGAGGGTGGGTATACACAGGGCGCTCTGCAAGGTGGAATAGGGCAGGCCGTTATTTAGCCAGCCGCGCGAGCGAACGAGCTAGCGTCGGGGGGTAGTCGCGAAGGGACGGTGCCAGTGCTCTCTCGCTAGGTCCCCCTCCACCCCCCCCCCATCCCGCGACCGTCGACTCGAGGACCATATAGCAGCACTCCACGCGTATATATCTATACGCACGTATATTCAGCGCAGTAACCCACCCTCCGGCTTCGGTAGCAGCGTCGTTGTTTCCCCCCCCCCCCCGCCCTTCTTCACCCCCTGCCCTGTGCAGCCCCGGACTCCTCGGGGGGGTTCCCCGTCCTATACCGGCTCCGCTGCTGGCGAGCGAACTAGCTTCGGTCGCTTCCTCTCTCTCTCTCTCTCTGCCCCTTTCCCCACCCCCTCATCTGCCACTCCACTCCGCGGTATACGTATATATCGTGCCTTACGCGACGTTGGCTTCGCGAGGCTGGAACGAACGAACGAACGAACGAACGAACGAACGAGCGGGCGAGCAAGGGAGAGAGAGAGAGAAGCTCTTGCCTTCGACCTGCTTTCTTCTCTCCCTGCCCGCCCTTCCCTCGTTCGCGGGAGCCCTGGCTATTTCTCTCCCGAGCGCGAGAGAGCCGCGCGATCGTTTTCGCCCCGCTGGCGCTCTCGCCCATATATATATATATATATATACACATGTATACACGTGCACACATACCGAGCTGCTCTCACGGCCGCGCGCGGCTATACGTATACATTTTTTTTTTCCCTTCGCGTCCCCCCCGACATCCCGCCACCTCTGCTGCCTCTCTCGTCGTTCTCATTTTCTCCCTTTTGCCGCGCTCTACTACCACCACTCGCTCTCACTACCATGTACACGAGAACCCAGGCTGATGCCGATGGCTCTAGGCTCTTCTTCCTCTTTTTTTTTTTTTTTTTAGTTGCTTCGGCGGCTCTTTTTTTTTCCTACGGCCGGTTTTTTGCCTCTCCTCCTCGCCGATGTGTATATACGTGTATCTATGTATCCCCCTCTGCGTCACCAGCGCTTCGTCTCTCACCTCCTCGCTGATGCCGCTGCTGCAGAGCTCGACCCTCCCCCATCGAGCTTTTAGCTTTATCGTCTCTCCCCCGATGCGCTGATGGCGAAGGAGTGCTCTGCCGCTGGAGCACGATGCGACGCGCTCTCCTTCTTTTTTTTTTTTTTTTGTTTTCCGTCGCGTCTGATTGTGTGCCATCCAAGGCCCCTCGTAACTGTACCGCCCGTCTATAGATAAGCGCTACGTATAGGTGCATATTAGCCGATGTGTCCCTCTCGTCATCCAACGTGTACACTAAATACGTCTCAATGCGAGGCAGTGCCCAACAACAGCTATCCTCGAGATTTCTCACTCAATTTAACCGTATCTCGTATAGTGTAGTATAGTATATACGTATAATACGCGATGGTATAATTGATAGGCACGTACATGTATCTCGCGCATGACTGATTCCGATCAATGGGGCGTTGTACGGTTGTATATGTTCCACCTTCTGCGCGACAAACGTGAAATTTTCACTAGTATATATTTATGTATAAGCGCCTCGATAGGCGACCACCTATTGTATACGTACGCCGATGATACGTTCACTGCCGAGGCCGCGGAGCCCGAGTTTCCTCGAGCACATAATAAGCCGAGCTCCTTCAAAAAAAGCCCTCGATATGCACATCGAACGATCGGCAATTACGCGATCTCATCGTGCACTTTGTGCCCAGCCACACGGAATCTCGCGACACAAGTACATGTATACGGGCTCACCCCACCGGGCGCTAATTACATTTCTCCCTCGTGGGCTCATTACAATAACAATGCGGTCCATCCGCCCCGATGTGTGTCCACGAGGGTGCGGAGAAAGAACCATACACACGCATCGACAACAAAAACCTACCCTCCGCGTGCGTCTCCGCGGCCGATCGCACAGCCAGAGAGAGAGAGAAAGAAAAAAAAGACCCGCGCTCCCGATCTCTCCATATAGCTTCCCCTTCGACGTCGTCGGCGGCGGCACAGTTTCGATTCGCCCCATCGCGGCGACAAAGAAACCCGTCGCTACACACACACACACACGTGCGTATACGTATATATGAAACAGAGTGTGTGTACAACACATCGGAGGAGGGGCAGCAGCGCGGAGATTAATGCCGCGGTCACTTTGAAATTCAATGCAAACGAAAGTGTATAAATTAAGGTCGGCCGAGGGGGTACAGAGAGCACAAAGTCCGCGCGATGGCGTCGATGAGAATCGAGGAGAGCCCCCCCTCCCTCCTTCTTCTTCGTTTTCCCCCCTTGGCGCGAGCCGCGTATACGCGCCCTCTCCCTTTTGCCGCGTCCCTCGTGTATACCATGTATATATATATATACATACGCGGTCTAATTGTCCGTTGCAAGGGAGAGTCAACGAACTTTGCGAGTTTCGGGGGAAGGGAGGGAGTGGTGCGTTTTATCGATGCGCGTACACGGTGCAAAGCTTCCAAACGAGTACCCCCGGGGCAGGGAGATCCTCGTTGCGCAATCACAGCCGATCGGAGGTGTTTTGTGCATCGTATAGGTAAGAGCGGACTCTCGCTGTTGTTCGTATTCATATGTATATATACGTATATTGTATCAGACTCGTGATTCAGCTGTCCCTTCCGCTAAATAAACAGTACTCTTCCTTGTGTACTCGTTCATCTCGTCCGAAAAATGATGAAAAAAAAAGACAATGCTAAAATCCATACATTTTTCTACCTCCTCGTTGCGACACCTATACAACGGGCGTTCGTCCCGAGTAACAGATAATCATCTATACGATCAAAAGTCTCGGGACAAACTATGTATGCAAGCAGCTGTATAAGTATAAGTAAGTATACGAGGAGAAAAGGAACTTGCAGTGTACCGTCCATCGTAGGTACCTTTATATATATATAAGCTTGGCAGTAGCGAGGGAGTGCGCGGATTGTCGTACGGCCCGCGGGCTATAGTATAATATAAGGTATGCCGACCGTGCGCTTCGGCGATTTGCATAGGCGTAACGCGTCTCTGCTCTCTCCGGGAGAGCGTCAGTTGGCCAAGGGGGCGGGAGGGGCCAGCGACGGGGCTATAAATACGCGCGCTACCGCTTGATATATAGGTACCTATATACACACATACACGGTGTGGGGTACTACTGCTCCGCGCCACCCATCGATCGCCCACCCCCCTCTTCCCCTCCTGCCATCTCCCTGTTCGCGCTCCACACTCGCCGTTCGCTGACTCTCCCGCACGAGTACGTGTATCACGGGCGTATAAGGTGTACGTGCATATATAGTTGTCCCAATATACCTGCAGGTATATAACTGTATATAGCTATACGTATAACATCGGAGATACGACGCGAGGGGGTGGGTATACATATATAGTGCTGGGGAAGAAGACGGAGGAAGCAGAAGGGGGGAACTGTGGCATAGCCGCGCCGCGTTGTCGCGACGTCGTCGTTCTATACGTACGTGCACACATACACACACTTACACCCTTGGGTATACATCTACATCTACTCGTCGTGTGCTGCGGGTCGGTCGGACAAGGTAGAGATGTATGCCGAGATTAGGTATGCGGACAGTCGGTCGATCGCCGACGATGCTGCCCATTGGCTACTGGATCCCTCTCCACTATAGATCCAACCTCTTCCCCCCTCGCCCCCCTACTCCTTCTCGTTATCACCTGCAAACGGGTGATGGACGTACTCACGGCGAATGTCGTATCGAGCCCCTTCTGTTTTAATAAAGGCACATCTTACGTTTAGCAGAAAAAAAAAAAGAAAAGAAAATCACCCCAGGGCGTGAGCGGCTCGGCGTTTCCAAAGAAAACCCGGGTGATGCGTCTTTCGGGAGCCTATTGCGGGGCGCACCCTGTCGATCCCTCTGATCTGCAGCGCTTTTCCGTTGATTCCCTCGCAAACAAACTCATTTGGTCCCTCGAAAATAATAAAGAAGACGAGGGAACCCACGCGCCCGCGGTCCAGTCAGCACGATGAGGGATGGGCATATATATATATACACGCTACAGCAACGTGTAGCCAACCTATACACGTTATATTATGTGTACACGTGAAAATAAGAAAAGCCCTCCGAGGGACCTTGAAAGAGCCTATCCCCTCCGGCCCGGGTCCTGAACAATTAAGACCGGCAACGCTGGCGGCGGACTGTACACGGTAGGTGCTGTTGCGCGCGAAACCGAAAAACACAGAAGAACGGGGGGACGGGGAGGCGAAAGATGGATGAGCCCCGGCTAGAAGAGTATAAGGTATATAGTACTCTGCGCGCCACCCGTGGCACACCAATACCGTTGTATATACGCGCTCATCTCCCACTTCATCCCCCCCCCTCTATATACCCAAACAAGTTCCCGTCGACGAAGAATCTGCCGCAGCGCACCGACACAGGTATACATGGAGGACACGGAGCCAACAACAATGGGCCCAACTCCGCGCTGCCCTGGCTCCACACGTATATAGGTGCAGTATACCTATCCGATTCGTCCTCTTTCATTCTCTTTCTCGCTCATTTTCGAAGGTTTTTCGCGAACGCGGTCCCTTACTTTTTGTTCTCCGCAGCGGCATTTCCACGCGCATCGAGCCGTCGCTTTTTTTCCTCTCTTTCTCCCGTGGACGATTTTCCTTTTGTCGTTCGCATCGCCGGACATACGTACACCACTACCGTCAGCCCTCGCTGTACACATACACAATACCCACACTTCCCTTTCTTCCCCGTTATTCTCTCTGCCTCGCGTTGGCGGGCACACCGACGTAGAACCTAATACCTACACGTACATCTACATCGCGCGAGCGCGAGGCGACTTTTAATTAGTCCCGGATCTCGCGAGCGAAGAACCCGAGCGCGGGGGTGGAGACGAGGGAGCTCCGACGCCGGAGGAGAGGATATACCTTTTTTCTTTTCTTTCTTTTTTTTTTTTTTTTCTTTTTTTTTTTTTTTTTTCATCTGCCAGCGGCAGCGGAGCTCGGATTAGCGAGGCGAAATTTTCCACGAACGAACGGGGGGTCTTTTCCGCGCCGGCAGCTGCAGCCCAACGCTCGACCTTTGTTATACACGTATATATACATACGCGGACTGTAGCCCGCCTTCTATCCCCCCCCCCTCCCACAAGCGATCGATATTTGGTTCGTCGAAAAAAGCGGACAAATTACTGAAAAAAATCCAGCGTACGTGTATAGTTACCGATTTAATTGTTATGGTAAACCGCACCCGATTACAAGCACCCCATAAGTACTCACTTGTTCGGCACAACTCGCGAAGGAGAGAAATTGAGATGGATCGGCAAGAAAAGCATGTAGAAGCGAGTATTCTCAAATCACTCGGGCTCGTATTACTTCTAACGGAGATAAGCGGGATTTGGGCACGCCAATAAAGGACCTGTATGACTGTATTGTTCTCCGAGGACTCGCGGCTGAGGTATTCGTTTGGGGGATTTGCATGCACCACGCGTCGCCTGTGCCTTTACGGGGAACTCGTCCCGGGGGGGGGGGAGATTCCATCCGAACAATGTCTCGTCGTTTCTCTCCTTCTTCCCCACTATCTTTTCTCTTGAGTTGACGAATCGATATGGAGGTAAAAAAAAAAAAGAAAGTGGTATAGGCGTATTGACTTATTTTTGGGATTGTGGTACATATAAGCGTGAGGATAGTTTATTTTTTTAGCACTCGAGCCATCGAGTCTGCGCCGGTGGGGGTTTTATCGTCCAATCGGTATTTAACGAAAGATTTGCGACGAAAAAGAAAGAAGAAAAAAGAAAAAAAACCTAAATATGCGCACAGGGAGGACAACCGCGTGCGGAGCGACACGACAACTTCATTAACGACGGGGAGGACGGCGGGAGGCCAAACGGACCTCGGGTTTCCCGCTGCGCCCCGAGACATGGATTTTCAGTTATCCGCCCACGCTCTTTCTTTGTAATTTTCCCCCCTTGGACCGTTTTTTTCCCTCCCCCCCCGGCTTTTTGTTGTCTCGTTTCGAGCGAAAAGGGCTCTCTATTGGGAAATGGGGAAACGCAGAGAACCGAAGGGATGGAGCGCGGCCCTTTTTCTATTTTCTTGCTGCTATACAGATCGTGGGTCCGCGCTATTCGTCAAAATTTCAACTCCACACAACCATCCGACTTCCAAACGCATGTCCGTCGTTGTTGGTGTACAGACCAAAGATGCCCCCCTCCCCCTGGCAATCATCACAGAGCCCACAAAACGTCCACGTAAATACGCACAGCCATACCGACAACAGCCGATCGGTAACGCAACAGCAGATTCACTGTGTATCGCTAACTGTGTATACGTATACACTTTGGGTTGGTTATCCTTTGGTTCCCTTGGCTCGCGCCGGCGGCGAATCAGTCCCCCGGCCATTTTTCGGGGATACATAATTCCCCGGCCGCGAAAGAGAGAGGAACCGGTGCCCGTACAAGGTTACCGGGAGAGCGAGCGACTGGAATTCCGAGCGCGAGTCGAGCCTCACGGTCTAGCCTCTTTTTTTTTTTTTTTTTGTTATTTAAGCGCGGGCTATTACGCAGGAAGGATGGATGGATCGCTCTACGTGTGTCCTCGTTTAATTGGTTTTTTGGAAATCGAGCTGTTAGGCTCTCGGAGATACAGGCCCGCTCGGCGGTGATTAACCGATGAAAGTATCAGCCGGCATCTCCTCCACCTCCTCCTCACGCTCTGTGTATACATGCATGGAGCCGAGTTTCTTAACGCACACGGCACTCAATGCATTGGTTTGTTTTCTTTTCTTTTCACCTGCGTTAATTAAGAAGATGCACAATCATCCTGGCCCCCGATGTTGCCTCTTCTCTTTGTTTAGGCGTTTCGTTTTTGTTTTTTATTTCCCTTTTTTTTTTTTTTTTTTCGTACTCCGTTTTGAAAGGGACCGGTTTTTTTGCGTTATCCTAATTTAATAATGTATAGACGATCGGTCCAGGGGAATGCTAATGAAATTAATCTAATGAATAGTAATGGATAGCCGTTTGTAGGATTATCATAGTCGGCGTGTTTTTGTGTTTTGCTATATGAATACACTTTCTTTCTTTTTTCCACACGCTAAACACTATACGTGTGTAAAATCGACATTTTACCGGCATTTGTGGTAAATGAAAACGCGAGTAAAATATACTTTTGACAAATGAAACGATTACTTTTTTTTTTTTCTTTTTCACAATGAAACAATTACTCTCTGTTTGGAAGATGAATCTTGGTATTTCACTTTGCATGATAAAACGTATATCGTGCCAATTAGTGACCCAATGGGCGTTGATTACAAGTTGATCGATCGTCCATGTTGTTATGTATAACGTATAGATTATTTTTCAACTTGGATCATCCAGCAGCGACGTATCGTTTCAATAAGATCGGCACGCGTATATATAGGTGATGTATACGAAACCCTTTCGCCGGATATATGCACACATTAAATTACGTAGGAATAAACCAAGGGGTCCCTCGATTACGCACTATAAAGCGGCCGCGGAGTTGAAAAAGACAAAAAGCAAAACAAAAAAACAAAAAAAAAAATAGGCTCAACGAGCAATGGAAGGAATAACAAAGAAAAAACAAGGGCATGCATCGGAGAAAGAACGGGGAGAAAAAGACCGAGGGAGAGCCTCGAGGGTTGGCAGATCGATTCGGCGTCCCGATGAAAAAAAAAAAAAAAAAAAAAAAAGGCGCGCGAAAATAGTCGGCCCCATCCACCTCCTCCTATATACAACTACTACTACTACCACCACCACCACGAAAGCGAAGCGTCCCTCACTTTGACGCGTCGCGCCGCGCGTTCCATTGCCTATATATAGTATCTTGTGCGTGGATGAGTCTCTACAAGCATTGACGAACGTCTATCTCTCTCTTTCGTTCTCTTTTGCTGTGTGAGATGGGTATACACACAAACGCACACATATTTGTATATATACACATGCGAAAGAGAAAGAGAGAGCCTGCAGACAGACAGCCGCACGCGAAGTACCGCGGATCGAAACTAAACTCGAAAATAGCGATCGAGGTGCGCGATATCGGAGCTCCAAGGCCTCTGGGTGTTACATATACACGTACACGTTGGGCAGTTTTAGCTTCGGTTCCTCCGCGCGTGCATGCATGGGTATAACTATACACACATATAAATAGCCACGCGTGTATACACCTAGTTGTGCATACCGATCACGCCGGTATCTATGTAGATGTACGGTGTAGCGTCGCAGTTATATATATATGTTTTCAATCGTGCTACAGGCAATACTTGGTCAAATTTCGATGGAAAAGATCATAAATGGGAATTTGCATCGCGACCGATGATCCCCTGCACGAATCGTACCAGTAAAACATCGATAATAATATAACTATGTATGTCCTTGATCCATCGAACTGTTATCTAAACAGGAGCTACCCTGGCGATTGTATTACACGTGCATCAGCTCCCTCGAAGATTTAATAATTAATTATAAAAGATCACAAGCGTAGGTAAACCAGGTAGATGAGATATAATCAATGGGAAGCGCAAAAAGCGAATTTTTGGTGCGGCGTGTATGCAAAAAAAAACCCTCCTCTCAAACATCTCTCATTTTTACTATGCCCTCCTTGTGCTTCTTTGTCTTTTCTGATGCATACCTGTCTTATACAATGTATATAGCCATACAGTTCATATATATAGATGTGATATCCCGCCGCGTGCACCGGCAGCAGCGTAGCGTATTTTCAAGCACACACACGCACACACACACAAAATATACACGTATAGGCCACCGAGTTGCACATCACCGAGAAGATAAAGAAAGGGGAAGAGAGAGAGAGAGAGAGGGAAAGGAGGCAAGAAAATCGATCGAGAAATTAACGACCCTTTGGCGTTTACTCCCTCACGGCCCTTCCGCCTCTCCCTTATTCTCGTACTCCCCCTTTCTTTCGTATATCGTAACATAATATGTATATATAAGCACAGAGCCTCTTCGCGAGTCGCCCTTCTCTTTTACTCTTTTCTTCTTCTTCTTCATCCACTCCTCCCCCCCCCCGCGTATGCAGCTGCCATCGTCTAACGTCCCGCGCCACCATCAGGGGAAAATACCTCTCCTCTGCCCTTGTACGTGCGGACTCGTCTGCCCCGTGTATTTCGTTTTCCTCGCTTTCTCTTGCTTGGATTTTCCCTTCCATTAACGAGGTTTTCGGGCAGAACCGAAGGTGAGGGTTATACAGCTCTCTCTTTTCTCTCTGATGGTTGAGCACGGTATTGTAACGGGGGAGAGGAAGCGAAATGGGGCACCCACACGTATATTTACACGCACGAGGAATCGGGGGAACGATTTGTTATCAGGTGTTAACCTGCTTGCATAAACGAGGTATTTTCTGCAGATCGTACACCCGACGGCTCTTGCTGTGGGATGCAATAACAACTCCGATGAGGAAAGGGAACAAAAAAAGGCTAACAAAAAATTAAAAAAAATAGTGGAAGCGATTATGGGATGTGTATATATATATATATATATGGAAACAAAGCAGTCTCGACCGAGAGGGGCCCTTATTCGGTAACTCTTTTCCGGGGCTCTCGCGCGGGCAACGGAGCTAAATCGCCATTGAATCGCTCGATGCTTTGTATGTTGTATGTATATATTTATATAACAGGTAGGTGCATACTTCGGACGTGTATATAAATACTTATACAGGTAGAGAGCTGCTGACCTGCAGGACATGTACGTGTGGGTGCAGCTCGGCCGTCCGAGTTAAAATCGAGAGAAAAGCCCGGAAACCTCTGCGGTCGGGGGAAAGGGCTCTCTGGAGCGCGCTCGGTAATATACCTATACCTACGGGGTCTCTTTTTCGTTTCCAAGCGGAGGAGAGAGTATACCGCTGCAGGGATGCGGCAGAGTCAACCAAGGGGCTGGAATTAATTGGAGATGGTGGTGCAATCGAGTTCTTTCGTCCCCGTGCCAGGCATTATACAATACATATATATGAACGTGTATGTAATTACATACTCGAGCCAACAGCATCACCGTGCATTATTTTCGAGGGCAGTATATACAGGGCGCGGTGTAATGTATGTATATAGGTGACGCCCTTGGTCCGTCCGTCCGTCCGTTCGATGGGAGCATAAAGAGGAGGTGGTGGGTGTTTCGCACAAGCTCTTTTACGCATGGGCTTCACGTATAATATATACATTTATAAGCGACCACCTGTTACCTCTAGCGCTGTATTTACAGTACAGCTCCTCTCTTTTCGATGTACAGTAAACCGACCCTTCCCATCATCCTCCTCCTCTTGGTGCGTATAACATTCATACGGGCGAAATCACAAATATACACGTCCCAAAGGGTGTCGGTGCATCCGTATACACTGGCCCCGAGCACAATTGACAAAAACAAGATTCATCAGATCTGTATAACATCAACTGGAAAGTCCCAATTGATGCCCATGCGAAAGGGTTATCAGACTCTCCTCCTCCTTTGATCTCGACGCCCGGAAATTTGCGTAGCTGCTGCGGATTCCTTAGCTAATACGAGTTTGGGGAGATTTCAACGGCGTCATTCATGATGTGCCCAACAACGTAAGGAAAAAAGTGGAGAACGAGCGTTGCGGTGGACCATTCTGCCATTTTCAAATCGAATCCAAAGCCGAGCTTCTGTGCGTATACAATAATAATAATAGTAAAAGTGGCGAGCACCGGGAGAGAAAAGATGAAAAAGAAAGACCACGAGTCTCTAACTCGTCTCGTGGTTTTTTTTTTTTTTTTTTTTTCCTCTTCTCGCGGCCGCGATCTCCGCTCCTCGAAATTCGCCGGGCGCGCCTTGGAGCCTGCAAATTTACGAGCGAGCCCGGCCTCGTCAACTCACGGATTCACGAGGAGCCCGGGGGAGGGGAAGCGCGCTCTCGGCTTTATCTCTCGGATGGACGGACGCCGAGGCGAATTCCACGGCTCGTACGTGGAGAGAGGGCTACGAGGACAGGGGGGAGGGAGGCTCCGGCACACACGCGCGTGCTGAACTCGCGGTTTTGGCGGGCCTTTTTTTTTTTTTTTTTCTTTTACTTCTCCTCTTCCCTCTCTCTCTCTCTCTCTCTCTTCTGGCAGTCGAAAACGCGGCAAGCAAATCGCTCCAAGTCTTCTTTTTTTCTTCCTATATACATTTGCGAGAATTTTCGCAGAGGTATGGTAGGTAGCGCAGGGCTCGAAATTGCTCGTGACCCACTGAGCTATTATTTATGGAGAAAGGGCTGAAAAAAAGGGGGAGGGAAGGGGTGCACGGACGATAAGGGCTCGTTTTACACGGGCTGTGTAAACCAACCGAATGGAGTTTTGGACCTTTGCACGCGGGCGTAGTGCAAATTTTGGAAAATTTCCCGCGGGGAACACGGAGGTTTCGCTGCGCTGCTAATTTCCTGCTCATCCCGTCCTCGTCAAATAATTGCCCTCGCCTGATTTAAAATGAAGAGCCACTCTCGAGTTTTCCCCCGTTGGTACACAGGGCCAAATGAAAATTTCAATCGAACACTGGTGCCTCCTCCTCGCGTTTTTTTTTTTTTTTTTTTCGTGAATATAGCGTTTTTATGTACCTTGCAATCGCCATAACACACTTTTATAAATACTTGTAGCTCTCGGGCAAACATTTGACGCTAGAGATTTTGAGATTTTTACTCATCCGGGCGACGGAGTAACGCTCAAAGAGAGAGACTCGTACTTTGTAAAATCACCGTCGGGTACTTCATTAAGACCCGGTACATAATACACCATTTCCAGTGCAAGGCACCCGACTCTGTTTGACGAGGACAATCAGCCTCGCGCTCCCAATTATTCCCTCGAAAATCCGGGGCGGCCCTTTTCGCAAAATTTCCGAGACTCCTCCGAGAAATTCCCCGCGAGAGCGCCCAGTCGGATAGTCCGCTCGGAGGGACCACCGGCTTTTGCTCCCTTTCTCCTCTCTTTACAGCTCGCGTTCGCTCTACAATATTAAACGCTGCGAAGAGCCGACGAACGCGGGCGAGCGGACACGCAAAGGACCGGTGCAAAAGGTGTGTGGGTGTGGATCGCGATGTACATCCTACATGTGTGTGTGTGCGCGCTGGAACGAGCTACGTATAGAGATGAGCGGCCAAAAGGGAGGAAAAAGAAATCTGGCGCGTATACACAGAGGCCAGCTTCGTGCCCCGATCGCCCGAGCGGCAAAGAGAGAGGGGGACAAAGGTTTTTTCAGCCCCGCAACGAGTGCCAATCTCCCTCCCCTCCTTGGCGAATAATCGATTCACCCCCTCTAGTCTCTTCCCTGTTTTCTTGCTCCCCCCCCCCTTTGGGGCAAAGACTCAGTTTTATGCATACTATAAAAGTCAAAAGAGTAAAAGTGTATTTTACGGCTACCTAAAGTAACGCAGCAATTTGCGGAGGTTGCGGAGCAGCTCGCGGATTATATATATATATTATAGTATACACACATATGTACATAGTGTACAAAGGTATAGCGTTGATTTTGCCGATGGTGTAGCCCGAGCGGCTCCCTTGCTCGAGTGCTCTTTTGCATGAGCTCGTGCATCAGGTAAGGATGGACGAGCAGCTGGGGCCATCATCGGAAGAGCCGGGAAGGGAATTTATGTATCTGCCTGCTCGCTATATATATATATATATATATACACACACATATATATGCCTTCGATAAGATGTACATTGTATATAGGTACTTGGGTATTTGTTTGACGAAATTCCGGGGAAGCGGCTCGCGCGCGTGACATTACGAAAATGTAGAAACAAGAGCAAAAAGGCAGGGGGGGGGGAAGATTAGGAGAAAGTGTGTACTTCGCGATCTCGAAAGCCGAAGAAGAATGACTAATGCAAGCTTACAGCGCGTGGGACACGTACGTCTGTCTCTTGGAAGTATTAAGCGAGCTAAGTATATGAGGTTTCCTAGACTTTTCAGAGCCCTGTACACGCCGCCAATGTCTTTCTTTCCACTTTCAATATATGATATACATATACACATTTATGCGTATGTGTGTGTCTGTGTACGAAGTTTGTTCGAAATTCACCTCACCAAATGCACATTTGCTCATTGGCAGTCATACCTACATCATCGATATTGATCGATATCCCTCAAAGTGACGTGTGGGTACAGCGTGTGTTGAACCATAGAGACCGCAATGAGAATAGAGCAATGACGTTTACGTGATAATAATTAAGCACAAGTAGGTGTATTTTAAAGAAAATTAATGTATATAGTCAGTTGTCGGTAGGACCCCGCGGTGGTAGACAAGTGCCATTTCCAGTTCGCCATATATATAGATTTCGGTCGTTGTTGTTGTGTGCTTGTGTATATATAATAGGCTCGGTATGGAACCGATGAGCGACAGTTTGCGGAAAATGATAGACGAAATCGAGTTGAGCAGGGAGGCGAAAAAGGAATCCAACGGCAACAAGAGGATAACCGTGCAGTACCCCCAAGAGATGCAGTTGTACGCGATGAGGTCGTTCATAAGGGGCGCGTCGAACCAACAGATAGCGAACGCCCTCAAGATCAGGGAGTCGACAACGAGGACGTGGATCACGAGGAAGATTCCGTTGCACTACAAGAAGGCCGTTCAAGAGATTTACAAAAAGTGCCAGACCGACGAGGAGAGGGAATCCTTCATGAAATTCGTCCTGGACACCGACCCCTGGGAGAAGGAGGAATTCGGTTGGATCGAACCCTGGACTTTTCTGATTGTCAGCTTGGAGTAAGTACATCCATATTACGGCTTGTCATATTTTTTCCATTTGTCTGTATCTATGTGTGAGCCGAATCAACGGATTTTTTGGACTATAATATAGCCTTGACCGTGTAGACAACTTTTCATGAAACTAAATACTTCTTCGTTACTTTTTAGTCATTTCAAAGAATCAATCAAGTTTAAAGCTTACAGCCGTTAATCACTCAATTTATACGGACACACTCCCTAGTATTTGTAAAATATTTATAACAAACCAAAGTTGAAGACAATATTTTTATACTTTCAACTAACGTTTTTTTTTTATTCCGATATCATTAAGATGTACATTTTTCATTTTCAGAATAGAAGAGAAACCTCTTCACTTCACTGACTAATGCCTGCGGTTGATGATACTGTAGTATTGCTTACACTTGCACAACTTCGTCGAGTAGGGAAAGAAAGATTCGTTTGATTACGGGAGTAATTATGAAAATCGAACTTCTTTAATTACCAATGACTTTGAACGTATAGTCCAAAAACGTGGCTGTTGTAGAGTTGTCTATTTGTGGACACTGTGATGACATGGATTTAAACACATTTATCCAAAGTAAATGGTACATAATTGTAAAATATGTTATTTAATGTGTTGGTTACAAAATTTTGTAAACATTTTAAATGTGCCTGTGTGCCTGTGTATGACGTATCACTACAAGTGGTGATTCGATCCGTTTACAAGTTTATTGTCGAGGTGTACGTTGCAGTGGACACGTGATGATTCTTATTTGTTATTTTGTCCAAATGAATTGTAAACAAATAAGAATTTTAATATAAGTAATGAAATTTATTTTAAATTTATGAATGACCCACCCTGATGAGCCCGTTTGTTTTAATTGTTTTTACACGTTGCAGTCAGCTTATCTCGATGTATAAAATTTTTGGTACTCATGGAAAATTGAAAAATAAATGAGTCATATGATATGGAACATATTCCGCTATTTGTTATTTCAAAACTATATTTTAAATTGCTGAATTTTTATGAATCATTTCCTTCACAACTCCCGTTCCGATCAATTGGTTCAAAACTTTTAAAGCCTATTTTGTTTCGAAAAAAAAAGTTGTTTTTGTATACATGAAAATGATAAACGCTATTTACATACAACAAAAATGTATTGAAGAAATTATTAACGATGCATTCCAAGTAGGATAACTGTCTACACGAATTATCCAATTAAGAAATTTAAAAATTGTTTGCTAAACAAACTACTGTTGTGTTTTTTCAACAAAAGTGCAAAATGTGATTTAAATCATTGGTAATTCACAAAAAAATGAGTGAAAGCTACACAGTGCCCATTTCTATATCATCTGACCTTTACAAAGACGAAAATTTAATGGAAATAAAAATTTGTACGTAAAAATATTTAATTTAAGACGATCCGCGCGGACTGGCAAGAAGGAAAAAAAATGTTCAAACTTCGAGCTAAATTCTCAGAAGCGGGTCTTTTGTGATTTTTTTTCCTCCTGCCTACTGTAACTTATCTTCCCTTATATATATTTTTCCCCTTATTTCGGAGATGAATTTCCCTAGTTTTTGTTTCGCAGATAAGGTACGAAAGGGCTTCCTCGACTAATTTTGTTACGATAATATTTACTTTTTTGAAAAATTTAATTAGCGCCATTCGCCTTCTCTCGTCCTCGACGTTCTGGACTTTAGCAGACTGCAACGAGCTGGGAAATTATTGCAGACACCCCGTCCTTTGGCAGCTTTAATTAAAGAGCTGACCCTACACGTTACGAGCTTTTTTCTTTCCTCCGATTTTCAAAAGGCATTTTCAGCTGGAAAATTCATTTGCAAGTTTGGGCTTTGAAACTCGCGTTCAATATACTTGACGCTTTATTCATTCTCTAATGAAGTTTGAGGGAAAAATACAAGTACAACTATTCAATCATTGTTTTTCAACTGGTATGAAAAAAAAGGAAAAAAAATCATGTAAAAATCACGACTAATTAATTGAACCGAATCGGGTAGCGGCAAATTTTCATTCCCCTGCTCGAAAAAAAGGCTCAAGGTTCGCTGATTGTTTGAAATTCGCGCTGCTGATGGCAATTATAGTCACTTCAGTCGAAATCAAAGCTATAATTTCGCAAGACTGCCTCGCACGAGAGAACCCAAACGCCATCCAGTCGAAAGAGAAGTCACGCGAGTTTCACTTCGAGTAAAAAAAAAAAAAAATTATTATTGGTGGACGGCAAAAAAAAGTGTCGTTTTCTTTATCCCGAATCAGCGTGTCATTGCGTACATGCAAAGTTTCCCATACGACGACTGAATTTAAGTCATCATCGATCAAAAGCTATAAATCAGACGTATAGTGTAGGCCAACTCGGGCGTCAATCAGAGTAAAAAAAAAATAAATAAAAATAAAAAATGCAAATCCAACGAGTATTTCTACAACCTTCTACATTTGGGATTATCCCCTCGAATGAAAGGTACACGAGAGAAAGAGGCGCCAGTAGCACACCTTAACGACCTCGGCTCTTGCCCAAAAAGAAAAGACACATAATAATATTATATAGGCTCATAGCACAGGGCGATGTGGATCGAGTGGACCACAATTAACACTATAGGTACAGTAATAAAAAGCAAATCGTCAAGTCTTGAGCAGTGCCGTACATACTCATGCGTGTTTGTATAAAATGTCGATGGACGTCCAACTCCGGTAAGCGCTGCGCCAATAACCATCAAGAAGTCGCGCGTCCATCTACCAAAAAGGGGGAGTCCTCCCGCACCGGAAATCTTGAACCCGACCAACATTGACGATCCATCTCTCCTCTCCGAGCATGGGTATACCTTGTACATAGGTATAAAATATATATGTACGTGCGGATGCCCTCCTCCTACGAGGGCCGCTTCCGGTATGACGCGCAGGAAATAAACACAAGCTCTTTCGCTCCCCTGTTCTCCTCCAATATATACTGCCCACTGTATATTATACCGAGGGTGGCTACACGTCTTTTGTCGTATCAGCAGTGCACCAAAAAACCTACTCCATATTATACGCACTTGTACTTTTTTTTTTTTTTTTTTTTTCGAAATTTTAATTGCATTTGTTTCCAATCGCCTTCGTGTATCAGTATATAACGACTGCGCTGTGTAATTACATGCTTTTCTGGCAAGCTGTAGATAAGCAAGTAAGTCGAGAAGTAAGTAGAAGTCGGCGCAGAGAGCGAGAAAGAAAAAAAAGGGGAGGGTGGAGAATCGCTTATACACGTGCATCGTCCCTTTTGCACCTATGCGTATATACGTATTGCAAATGCGGGTTGGGTATATAGGTAGTAGACATGAACACAATAGGTGGCAGGGTGGCATGCAGTGGCGCGTGCGCGAGTCCTTTCAACCGCTTTTCTTCGCAAACACGTGCCACCCGGCGCGCGCGCGCCTCTCTCTGTGTATCATATATATATATATACTCATTTCCTTTTGCATTTGCGTCGAGAACATAATTATATAAATGCAAACTAGTAACACGACGAGGGACAGGTATATATACATGTATGTATGGGGGCTGAGTCGACAAGGCGAAGGGGTTGGCAGAATTTCACGGATACTTGCGGTGTAATTCCCCATCGATGGTGACAAAGAGATCGCTTCTAGCTTTTAATAGTGGTTTACGCGAGATGAGGAGGGGAAAAAAGAAAAACAAAATAAATTCAACGCAAAAGAAAAAGGATAACCAGAGAGACAAAGAATAAAGAAGAGAAGGGCGTACAGGTCGAGAGCAGCAGCGCAGGAAAAGTAAAAAAAAAAAAATAAAAAATAAAATAATGTGCAAGCCCTTTTCTCCCTCCCCCGTTTTGCATCGGCCGCTCATCCGGCAATTACCTTTATGGCCCTGCACCGCCGCTGGCTACATTATGCATATATACATATACACGCGCTCGTTGTGCACACCGCGCACTTACAGAGTATAAATATATATACCGACCACATGTATATATGCGCGTTCAATTATGCAACTCTTGTGCGCCTGTACCGCGCGCATCCCATCACTATCGGCTAAAACAATATATAATAATTCGGCGAAGCGAGAGACAGAGAGTCTGAGACGTGCTCGCTGTACACAGCTACTGACTTTTTGCCCTCGGCTGTTTTTTGTTCTCTCCCCCGCGCCTCGGATCCCCAAGAGGCTCCACCGCGCCATACGGCATCCGCGCTTATATTCGCCGCCGTCGAGGCATTGTTGTTATCGTCGCGCGTAAAGCTCCCGTCCACGCGAATACATCACATTGTCGGATCGCGGTGCTCTGTTTTCACGTAATTAATTGGCGAGAAATCGGCCTCGATTGACGCAAGTTGCACTCGTGTAGGTACGCGATATGCCTCTTACATTATATTATATTATATATGATGTGCCACGTTGCCTCGGGGACACCCTACCTCGTGCGTCACTTGGCTCCCGCACTCTCTTTCTCTCCTTCTAATGAAACGCGAGACCCCCGGGATCAGCATCATCGACGTATACGGTATACATACATATAGACGCAGTGTTTTTGCCATCTCATTGCTCTTTCACGATCGAAGGCCGCGTGCAAAAGAGGAAGAAAATTGCCCCGCGCTCACGTGAAATGATACATACATGTATATGACACAGGTATGCAAGGGGATTATGTACGTACTTTGGTGCGTCAATCGGGAAGAGACGTTTTTGACTAGCGTAGGATCTTTCGATCATCTCTAAACCGGTTGGCGTTTTTTTCCCCGCGAAAAGGGCTTCCGAAAATAATCGGTGATGAGCCCTCCCATGCGTATCCCTCGATCGCGCACGAAACCGAAAGAGGAGGAGAAGGAAGCAAAGAGAAGAAGAAAAAAAAGCGAGAGATGAAGGACGCGCGGAGCGGAATGAAATACGTTAATTACGGCGGGGCAGAGATAAGTCGTCGTCGTCGTCGTCGTCGTAGCAGCTTGACGGACGAGACTCAAGTGGCTTTTCCTGTTTGCCCGGATCCCCCGAATTTAAGCTTCATTACGTAAACATATTATTCCCGGCGCGACGCCGCTTAATTTTTTCCCCTCCGTGTTTCTTTTTTTGCTCCTCCTCCTACTCCTGGCTCTCCGCGATCCGGTCTCGTCGTCGTCCCCTCCTTTCTTTTCTGCACTTGTGTGACGTGTTGTGCAAAGAAACGGCATCGAGTTTTCCCTTTCTCCCCACCGTCAATCGGTAACTTGGAAAAATCCCCAAAGCAACTCGAAAGCCCCCTTTTTCCCCCGAAAAAGTAATCACACGGGCAGTGTTTTTGGTTTCCCAAAAAAAAAACACGAGCCGCGTCATCATCAACCTCGTGACCTCTAAAAATTTCAATTTCGTGTACAAATGGGAGGAAAAAAAAAAAAACAAAAAAAAATATAACAATAACTCAGCGCACGCAGAGGCTCGAGAGAAAAAAAAGGGAAAACCCGCTCATCTGCTCGTCCTTTATACGTATTGTGTGTGTGTGTGTGTGTGTGTGTGTATAGGTGAGAGGGTGAAGGCACGCGAGGGTGAGGCAAACGAGTAAGTATAACACACATATGTATACGGTACGAGACGTAAAAGCGGGATGTATATATATATATGGGTGTGATGTGTACGCCAACAGCAGCAGCGAAAAGAAAAGTATAAGCGCGGCGAGCGAGCGACCCCTCGCGCTCGTGGTTCGCCGGAAAGAAGAGAGTCAGTCCGGCTTCCCCCTCGCCCAACGCCCACGCAAACAGGGCCGATTATACACGGGCGCGGCAACACTCGCCTCCCCACCCCCTCCTCTTTCCGGCCCCTTGGTTCCTCTGTGTGTGTGTGTACTCTTTTTCGCTTCCAACAACAAAGGCCGGCAAACTCGCGCTCGTCCACGCGCCCTCAGAGGGTGTACGTATACATCTATATATATATATGTATATTCGTATATAGGTGGGTGTGCGTGTGTACACATGTATCTACCGGAGGCGAAGGGACTCGGCCGAAGAAAAAACAAGAGCCCCGGACCAAGGGGGGCTCCGGCCAAAGTAGCTCTCCTATACACCTCCTCTCCTCCGATGAGCACACATCGCAAGCAGCGCAAACATACGGTCGATGAGCCTTTGTTTTCCCGAGCTGAGGCCGACGGACGCTTTGCATCGGAAAACAAAAGAAAAGGGCCCCAAAACCACTTGCGCGCGCAAAGGGCTGCGAGTCTCTTGCGTTGCGGCGCGTACAACAGGTATATACATTTGTACAAGCATGAGTATATACACTTACACGTGCACACGGAACGGTGGTCGTTTGATCGCGAGTCAACGCCGGCGGATAGTTTCTCTCGATTCGTGAGAGATAACGGCCGCAGTTCCCCGAAAGAGAGAGTAGCCACGGAAGTGCAATTATCCCCCCACCGCTCTTCTTTCGTTATTTCTTTTTTTTCCTCGGGGGGCTTATCTGCCGCAAAAAATCGGGACCCGAAATTCGTAGCCCAGGCCCGTACCCATACACGCACAGACCCTGCACAACAAAAGAGGCACACGTACATATATATATATATGTATGTATACGGGGATCCACTGGGAGAGCGCGGCAGACGAGATAATTCCGCGCGCGGCCTCCGCACCGAGGGGAGAGAGGGAGAGGTGCCTCATCACGAGCGACCCTTTTTCTCGGTGTTCCGCCCCGTATCCTCAGCTCCCTGCGGGGCCGAGCCCTAAGTCGCCCGTAAATGATTCCTCGAGGCGCCGCCCGCTGCGCGAAGAAGGAATAAACGACCGGTGGGTTTTTTACGTGTATTTATAGCGGACGGAGGGGGGGGGGAAAGGAGGTCGGGCGCGCAAGGTCGCACCGCTTATACACACGCGCACGAAAAAAAAAGAGGAGAGATCTCCGGGAGGCAGGGGAGCCCCGGCTAATCGAGTTCGGATCGATTTTTTTCGTTCGGGAGTTAAGTACGTCCACGGCGCCGGTCACCGCGGTCATGGGAGAAACTCGCACCATACCGTTGACAATGCCTCGGCATCGGCATGAAGATCACTTTGACGAATGACCCAATTTTAAACCATGCGAACCGCAGCAAATAAGTATAAGCGCATTTACGGTGCAGGTAATGAAGTATCTTTATGCTCGCTCAATTTTACCCCCCTTCTTCCATGATGACAAATAACGAAGCGACGAGCTCGAGTGTTGACTTTAACGCTCAATTGAAGCTCGAGATGTGAAAAAAAAAAAAAAAGAAAAAAAAAACGATGAATTATGCATCTTTACTGTACCAACGTACACACAGCTTGCCGACCGAGTTCCCCTTTTCACTAGTTTTTCTTCTTCGAACCCCCCATCCCAACTGATTCCCTCAGCTTCGTTACCTCCGATTTGCTTTTCACTCGAGCCGTCGGAACGGCACCTTCGTCCGGAATCCAAAATCCAAACGTAAAATACCCCGCATGCACCTTCCTCCGGTTATTTGTCCAAAAGCTCGGGGCGTTGAATGGAAATATCAGCGTGGGTTATAATTGTTGTAATTGTTGGCCCGACACCGCTCGACAAACCGATCTCCGGAGGGTCGACTATATACATGTAGAGACAAAAATCAACGCTTCACCCATCCTTTCGAAGAAAAAAAAATATATATCCATACGCGCCACAGTCATCAGCACCAAAATACATCACACATTGACCGATCGAGGGCGTGCGCGCGTGTACAAAGGCATCAGCGGCAAGGGGAGGAAAAAAAAGGCGAGATGAGCGATATAGAGGAGGTGGGTGGTGCCGGACGTACACGGGCAATGTCTTCATTGTGCCGTGTGCACCGTGTATAGGTGTATATATATATATATATATATGTGTGTGTACGCACAAAGTGTGTATCTGGCAAAGAGAAAGGAGCGTGGTTGTAGGTATATAGGGTCCGTGGAACATAACGTATACGAGCCGGTGCACCGGCGGCGGCGCCTTGGCTTTTCTTTGGCACATGTGCGCGATCGGCCCCGTCGAGCGTGTGTGCCCTCCGCCATCGCGCGCGAAACATCGACATATGCGCACCGCTCCTCCTCGACTCGCAACAGTGGGTCTTCCTTCCCCCTTTCTTTTCGACCGACTATCGAGATAACGCCCGATGCTCCCGTACCGTTATTATCATCAACATCGGCATTGTACTATACGCCCCTGTTGTTTTTGCCCCCCTTTTTTATTTGTCTCCTCCGTCCGAGGGACAGTAAAGCACCTCCCTTCCAATTTCACTGTTTTTTTCCGCTTGGGTGGTACAAAATTTACAAAGATCCGTGTCATTTGCGAGAGAGGAGCGTAAAAAAATACCTGTGGCTCGTGCCAAAGATTCAGTCCGATCGCACGGGTAGATGATCTCGCCTATCAGTTTCCGGAGAAACCGGGCCATCGATTGTCATGTAGGTCGCGCGTGTGTTTTTATGTTCGTGAAACAAAAAGGAAAAAAAAGAAAAAAAACCAGAGGAGCCCAACAATGGATATAACCACTTTCACCGCCGGAGTTGATTTCCGGGCGCCGCGTCGCAGTGTATGTATATAGGTACATTCACACGCAAATCCACCTTTCCCTTTCGAGCGCATCCTTTCCACGTGCACGTGGTGAAAAACAGGGGGTGGTGGAGGTGAGCCGGAAAAGTGCAAAATTACAAGGCAGAGGGACGAACGCGCTCGCAGTCCCTGGAAATGAGTCGCGCGTAGACTGTTTTGTGCAGACAACGGAGCAAGAAAGAAAGGGTTGAATTAAGCCCGAATCGATAAAAGGGAAAAGGGTGGGTCCTGCATCGCGTCATTGAGCTTTAATAACGGGGTGGCGGGGGAGCTTCTGCGTGCGTATACCCAAAAACGCCCACATCGGAGGAGGAGCTATTGAAGGAGAGTACGTACAGTACGCTCGAGCTACCTCTTTTATTATTTCCGTATGTGTGTATTTACAGCATCCCCATCCACCTACGCGCTCTCTCAGCGTGTCACTGGGTTGTACTTTCCGTGGCTCCCAGCTCGCGCTTTCCCCTCTTTCATGTTCCTCCTCTCCGACCTTTCACCGCCACCGTGCGCAGTTGCGGACGTTTATCTCCGCGAGATTTATATTATGTGTGTGTGTGTGTGTGTGTATATATATACGTGGGAGAGAGTTGGGAGGCCGCCCCCTGCTACTATTATATATATATCGCTGGTGCACGTGCGCTCTGCTGTATACTGTTGCTCCTGATTTCCCCCCTCCCCCCGCTTTTTGTATGCGCCCGCGCACGGGGTGCGTGTTTTTGTGATTCAATGCCTCATCGCGCGCTTTTTCCTTTTCCCACCCCCTTGATTGTTTTTTTTTTTTTTTTTTTTTTTACCTTTGTGTACGTTTACATGTTGGTTCACGGGAGCGGAGATTTTCATCATATTAAAGCCCACACGTAGTATCTCCATTAAACGGGCGTTTGCGTGTAAATCATATTTGTTTCGTGCAGATTCATTGGTATCGGCCATCTCAAAAGTAAGCATTTCTAAACAAGTACAGCAACAAGTGGTAACGTCGCGAAGGTTTATTTCATTCGTCCACTGGTGTAATATTATGCCATACATGACATCCTGTAAGTTGACAATCACAGGCGCGTAAATACAACGTTAATCATGCTATATACGTTTGGAAAAAAAAATTCTAACAAAAGGCTGAAACTCACATGAGCGAGGTATACCGAAAAAAGTGAGGTCAAACAAATACGAAATTTCACAGCGCTCCCCGGCAAATAAGATTAACGCGTCGGCCGGCCAAAGTCATTCCCGCCCTCTCTCTTCGCTAATACCATTAAAGAATATTTCGCGGAAAAAGGTCACGAACAAAGGAGGGACCCACGAAAAAGATACAAGTTTCAATTTGCTTCGTTGCACGTTTAGCTGCAACAAACAGCCCGGCTGCTCTTTGACAACGTGCATTATACAAGGGAAGCCGAAATAAAGGGAGACGCAGCGTCTGTGCGCGCGCGCGCGAAAAGTACATAATATACATTGTTGCAACGAAGGCTGCGGACTACCTGCTGCTCCATTAACGCGATCTTTCACGTTTTTACGTGGAAAAACTTATGCAGCTGCACAGGGACTCACTCCATTCAAGTAAACGATATTTCACGAAATCGCGACAAAACTCGATATTGTCTCGGAGGTGCAAATTTGCAATGTCGTTTACTCGAATATAGAGCCCCCGTTGGGGTGTGCGTAATCAATATAGGAGATCCATACGCTATTATAACTCGATACATTACTCTCAAAAAGGTTTGCTCGTCACTTATATCTGATGGGTCAAACCGAAAAATCAATTTCAAAGCAAACTGCAACAAACAGATCGGTATTTTAATTTCTTACTCGTCTCGATCTATATCGACATTGATTCTGACGTCCAACAGGTTACCGATTTCTCGAAGCTCGCGCGTTCATCTATACATATACAGTTATCTGTATCCCAACATCAAAGTCTTCCACGAACAAATAAACAGCTGCGTTTTTCTGTACACATTGACGAAAAATTTCGTGCCAACGCGTGGAAGGAAAAAACAAAAAAACGGTATTTTCTCCCCGTCTTGGCATCCGTTGTTTCCAAAAACAAAGGAAAATCCTCCTCATCCCCGTAAAAGCAGCGAAAGGGGGGAGAAACTAACGCGCCATCGCCACACACGCCACATGCAGTGTACGTGTATACACGGACAACACAGGCGACGCAAAAACTCATCGGCGCGCCCGTGAGCGAGAAGAAGAAGAAGAAGAAGAAAAACAAGTTGGCAGGGACTTTCCCTTCCTGCGCCTAAAATGTATTCCAACGCCGTGGTGCACAAGGGAGCCGTATATATTATACACGCGCGTGAGAAGAGCGCGAGATCTTTTCGGGAATCGACTTAGTTCCCTTCCCCCCCAGAGCAGCCCCATGTTTTCCCTCGGACTTTTCCCGTTCGCGGCTCGCACGAGGGAAGGGAGAGAGAGAGAAAAAAGGAAGGGGCGAGTAAGCTAGAACCCGTATATGTATATATATGAGCTGCCGGAGGCGAGGGAAATCGCGAGAGGATAGCCGCACCGCGGGACGTGCCTGCAGCCGCCATCTACGCCGCTGCTGCCTCGCATTACCGCACCCCGCGGGGTCGCTTAGACGAGGACGGCACGCACACGCCGAAGAGAAAAAAAAAAAAAAAAAGGGGACGGCGGCGGCGACGAGGGAAAGATAAAGCGAGCCGTGAAACACGTGGCGGGTTTCGGCGTCGCCGCGTCCCTTCGTTCCGGCGCGCTCACGGACATTTTTCTCCCGGCAAAGCACGAGGGAGAGAAAGAGCCGAGGGTCGTTCGAGGCCGCCGCTGCTCGCGAGGGAGCCGCGCTCGTTCCTTCCCCCCCCCCCCTCATGCTCCTTGCCTTGCCGTATATACGTGATGCGAGGGCTCCTTACAGCTAAGCTAGCCCCGGCAGCAGGAATGCGCCGAAGGCGTCGCTGGCGCGCCAGCGAAATTATCTCCTCTCTCCCTCCGCTCGGCAGGACCTCCGGTTACCTCTGCCTACTGTTCTTCCTCTCCCTCCTCCTCTCGCTCTACCAAATTTGTGGCCCCTTCGTCGTCGTCGTCTCCTTTCGGGCGAGCGCGCGCGAGATTATCGACACGGACTTTGCGCCACCGATTCTCCATCCTCGAGGGTGCGAGGTCAATGTGATGTAGGTACCAGTGGGTGGTAGATTGGAGGGGCGGAGGGTATCGGAAATAAGACTTTGTGAGTTTTCGAGAGTTTTCTCGACGCTCGTTGGTATACGTATACGTGTATATGCATCGTGCATCGGGCAAATTGAGTTGATTGGGTCTCGCGAGGGAGCCTTACATACGTATAGCCCCCGGTCTGCCGCTACCGCGCGGTGCACATATGGCCTACAGTTGTTGTACGCACTCCAACTTGTCGATGATGCCTTTTTTTTTTTTTTCCTTTCCTCGTGCGACGCTCCTTTCTTGCTTGATTTGTAGAGGGTCGTTCGCGTATAATTGCCCCATCGCTCCTGATGCAGGCCTCGTGTATTTCGGAAGGGCAGTTTCGCGCGTGTTTTCCTAAGTTTTTTTTTTTGTTTTGTTTCCCTATCGACGTCGAGCATTTAATTTTCGCCCTACAAAAGAGAGCCAGTACCGATCTGTTGCGCTCATACTGTTGTACACAGCGAGGAGAGGCAGGGAAAAAAGAATAAATGACGTATTATGCAGATTGGCCCTTTGTAACTAGTCGCAATAGCCCCGGAGCGGGCGTGGAAGTGTGCATTTTATGGATGATTGGTGTAAATCGTATACGTGTTGCCGACAGATTTGTCTTTTTTTTTTCGCCTTTATATACATGCAGCGCTGTATATGTACGTATCTCCCGTGGGACTGCAGGGGGCTTTTTTTCCTTTAAATGGCCCTCGATGCGCCGATGATTTCTTTTTCAACCAAAGAACAACGAAGCCTTGTGTATGTAGAGTGCAGGCTATACGTGCGCATAAATTTCGACTCTGTGATTTTTTAATACCGCTTTGTTTGATAAGTCGTTACGGAGCTGTATATCCATACGGGGGAGAGAGTCAATGGTGCCTGATCGACATCGTGAAAATTGAAACGAGGATCCAGAGGTTTATGGGGCGTGAGGCGTGAGCATTAGTTATGGCTGGCCGCAAGATACGTTAAACAGCCCATGCATGCAACTATTACAAACATCATTGCACGTAACCGATTGTAGATTAGTTATTTGATCAACAGTGAAGTTAATCATTTTTTAGAATAGAGTTACCGTTTTATTTGTGGAAAAAACTCGTCTAGTTCCCAATTGGTACGTAATTTGATTTGTCTGATTTACTTTACCGTCCTGTATCTTGAGATATCATGAAAAGGTTACGCTTGTAATGAAACTGAGTTTTTTTTTTATTGCAAAATGCAGAACATAGTAGAGTAATAGTATTGATACTACAGAATTTGAGAAAAAAAAATGATATTTTTTAAATATCTATAATGGTGGTGGTGACGAAAATTAAGATGGATGTTCGATACCCTGATAGCGTTAACGAGCTCAACTACGTAAATAAGTAATTGCTTTTCTGATAAACTGATTTTTAAAATCGTACGTTGCTGTTATACGTCAACCAAGATTTCGTAACGAACGTAGACGCATTATTCAGACGATAATGGTAATTGAAGCTTTAAGATAAAACTAGGTAAAGTTGTAGTTAACGTTGTGATAACGATAAAAGTAATTGCCGTTCGACGGCGAGACTACTGTACATCGCTAAAGAAATTGACAGGTGTGATAATATATGGTGTAACCGTAGCGTGACAGTTCTAGCAATAATATGTTTAAATAAAGTCTTACATACGTACATACATACAAAACAAAGAAACTATTAAACGTGACTCATCAATATTTTCTCAAAAGAAAGGTTACGTTTTAAACACACGATTATGCCTGTTTGAAAATGTTTAAGCGCTAATTGTTGTACAAAATAATATTCTACTTGTAATTGTGCGCAAAATATTATAAAATTGACTTGTATCTGATGATTCGACACACTAACGTTAACAATGAATGTCACTTTCTACGTGGCTACGTATTCCTTTCGTCTTCTCAACTTTTCTTCTATTAGTGACTAATTTTGTCATCACTGGTAAATATAATTAACTATATATTCACTTACGTACGTATATGAATAAGAATTTTTGTCTTTTGCTCTAACTTTACTTGACTTCCTACTTTGCGTATCACTCGCGTGGCCCCTCTTTATTACCTTAATAAATATATCTAATAGTTGAAAAACTATAATTCTAAGAACGTGAGTGTATATGTCATTTAAATATACAAATACCTACGTCGAGTGTATTGAAAACTACAACGTTTCAAAAGGTTAGTATGCAGTGTTAACTGAGTCGTATATACAGAGTTTCTGTCCGTCATTGGCTCGAGTGACTAAACATTTGTCAGCTTTAAATGGCGATGGTCGTGTACTTTTATTAGAATTCGTGTACCTTTAGAATATAAAACGTGCAGAGATGTAAGAGTTTTTGGGATGAAATCGTATAAAGTGTTATTGCAGTGATTCTACTGTAAGTATTAAAATAACCAATGACCTAACTGATTACTTACTGGTACCTTGATTACTGTAAATAACCAAAGGATCGTAAGGGTTCCTTCAGAGTGTCGCGAAAACTCTAAATATTCGAAATTCTAACTCACATGTTACTTTCTCTCTTTTTTAACACATAAAAACTCGATTAAATCAACACATAACCTATGTTGACAATATTCTTTTTTCGTAAAAAACGTTTCATGGCAAAAGTAGGTGTATAATCAGAACAAAACAGGGCGAAGCAGAATACGCAATGGAAATGTTAATTGTAAACTTAGTCATACACAGCGCAAGATGGCGTCATGTCAGTCTATGTATAGAAAAATTTTTAGTTTTCCATATTTCAATTAGTTACTGCTTTTGCCGCGACGCAACGAGGATGCTTTATTTGATTTTACCTTTGTATAAAATATCTTTGTACTTTAGTTTTAATTTTTTATCTATAATAAAGGTAACTGGTGTATACTGTGTACATGGTAGTATAATAATTCATCAAAATGTTAAATTCTCTTTTGGAATCTTTATTAATTGGAAGCCTTTTTTGTTTCATTTTAGCTGACACAATGATTATGAAAAGTTTGATTTTCCTAAGTTTTCTCAGTACTCTAGTGGTACTGGGACAAGGTAGTGACATTACTTCGACTGTTTTTGGCGAAGATGTTCATGGATTGCCAGCTGCATTTGGTGATTTTGATTCTGACGAGCTTATCGACATGTTTGTCATAAAAAATTTCACTACAGTTCAAGTAATGTTTGCCTCGGACGAAAAACCTCTACTGCGATCGAGAGAACAATACAATTGCCCATTCGACAAAAATATTACTAGTGTTGTGCCTGGAAATTTCGATGGAGATGATTTCATGGATGTATTAGTCACTACTCGCGATGAGAAAACCAAAATAACGGAAGTCTACATACTTTGGGGTGAAAAAGAACGTCTGAACTGCTCTAATGCACGAAAAAGCATATTGAAAATGAAAGGGCAACCGCTGGCGATAGATTATAACAACGACATGATTATTGATCTTTTTGGAACTGATGTTCACAACAATCGTATGTTTTGGATCTTCAACAATGACAGAACAGTAAATTCGACAAAAATGACAACACCAGATAAAGGTTCATAAATAATATTTTATTACATCACCCTAATTAAATCATACATGTGCACATTTTCATATACATTTTAACTTTTAATTTAGATTCAAAACCAATTCAAATGCCGCATTCCAATGCATTTTTGGATTTAAATAACGATTCCTTGGCCGATTTAGTCGTGACAACTCAAAACATGGACAAAAGCAAGAGTGTCAACAGAAGTCTTGAAATATGGTACAGACAGAAAAGCGGGTTTCGATATTCGAAAGATATTCCAATTCCTGAATTCAGTGTAGTTGGTCAAACTTCATACTTGGATGTGGCATCGAAGGGTGAAATAAATTTTGTTTTACCAGTTTGCAAAGATAAAGAGTGCCGAGACAGTCACATTTACGTTTATTGGAATAATGAATGGAAAGACATGGAAGTAAGTTTTATAGACGATGCAGGTACCACTTGGGGTTTTGCTCACGATAATGAAAAGAAATACATCGATACCATAACAATGAGAGGTGGTGATTTTAACTTGGATGGTTATCTAGATTTGCTGGTCACTCTTACTAGTACGTCTGGCAAAACCCGTTCATTCGTTCTTGTAAATACCCCTACCAATAGTAAAGGCAGTTTCGATCGTACTTTTAAAGTACATTGGAACAGGTTTGATATGTCCTATAATAATAGCGTCACCGCAGTATTTTACGACTTCTATCACAACGGTATGTTACTTAATACGACGTGAAAAATATTTATATTGCAATACAGTAAAATTTAAGCTCATAACTTATTTCAATAATTCAACTACTATTTTTTTACAGGTTTTTTGGATGTAATATTCGTGTTAAGAGATGAAGGTGACGTTTATAGGACAGCTGCTTTTAAAAACAGTGACGGCTATGACACTACCTTTTTAAAGGTGATGGTTATATCGAAAACAACGCATAGTAGTCAGGATATTGTACAACCTCGAATGAAAAATAGCCACTTTTGTGGGACAAATCTACCCGGAGCATCGATTGCTTACAAAATTACAACTAAATATGGCTCTTTAAGAAAAGCTACAGTTGCCCAATTACCACAAAGCGCACATAACGTTATGAATTTACCATTTGTTATTTTTGGCTTGGGAAGGACACACAATTTCGTGGACTCGTTGAGTGTTGGGGTAAGTTTAGATAATTTTCTTATTAATATCAAGCTGTCCCTATTTCATTTTCAAGTGCAACGCTAAAGCGTAGAATTGAATTATTGGCATTGTCTACAGTACACAGTCAAATTATTACCTTATTACTCCCAAACGACTTATTTGTTGACAAGATTATCATGATGTTTCCCTGAAATTTCTAAAATGTTTATCTACCCACGTGTTTGAAATGTCAGTTATGAAATATTCTCAACGAAACATATGGATGTGACGTTTCAGCTGTTCAACAAATCGAGGGAATGGACATCGTACATCATCCCCAATTCACATATGGTGGTGGTAACAAACCCATTGTCGGAATCTTCAGAGTGGAAGGCACTTTTGGTTATACCTTACAAGCTAGTATCACACTGTGCTGTCGCATTGACGGGAATTTGCGGACTGATAACTTTAATTATCGCCGCTCTGTATTTGAAGGAAAGGCGAGACGATAATATTCAGAAATCACAAGAAGCACACAAATTCCACTTCAGTGCAATGTAAAATTTAGAAATTTACAAACACTGTTAAACAAGTCTTCTGTAGACAATGTTTAATATTATATTTTTATACCTTTTTTTTGTTTTTGCACTATGCAGTAGATCTGTATGTACATCTGTTGTAAATAAGTTATATACGAACCAGCAAAATGAAGTTTAGTTTTTTATTGTTTTATTCTCAAAGAAAATCCGTCAATTCTACAGGCAGCGTTCAAAAGAGAGTAATATATTGCCTCCGTTAATTAGAATACCGGATTATGTACCCAGAAGAGTTAAAACGCAGCAACTACATGGGTTTTTGGTTTTAGAAGACGCAGTTTATCGTGTATCTTTATCGCACTTGAGGTAAATGCCACGAGGGAGTGTAAACAGTAATAGGGACGTTTATCTCATCCGTTTAAAAGCTACGAGGATTAACCTTCCCACTTTGCACGCACAAGTTTCTAACACTTCAATGAGCTTACGAGCGTGGGAAAGCACTTGCATTCTATATATACTTGCACAGATTGGCTTTGTCTACCGTACAATGCGCGATCAACTGTCAGCATATTTGTAAGAAAATATTAATGTTTTTTACAAAATACCCATGTACGTACAAGTCCAATCGATACAATAAGGCCATTTTTTTTGTTACCCCGTACGATGATATTTTAAAATCTGGACGTGAATTAATAATGCATGTCTCGCGTTAGAAACAAAAATTAAAAAATGAATGATCATTTCAACAAACAATAATGAAAACAAAAAACTAGACATTTTTTTTCTCTCTCTTGAAATGCCCAAATGTTCGTCAACTCCTCTTTCTCGTGTAAACATTCAAAATTGATCAATTGACTGTTTGTTGTATAAAATCATGTAATTCATTAATTATAGCTGCTATGATAGGAGGCCCCGATAATATATAGACACTGCTTTTAAAAAAAATTATCGCGAATTTTGATAATGCGTAGGAATCATTCTATTATTGGCCTCAGGCGTGTATACATCTGTATATACATCCAAACAGCCCCTCGGGCCACATCAACAAAAACAAGGGAGCACGCGTATTATTTTCCGCAATTTTCGCATTTTAATAACAAAATGATGGACACCAATTACGTTTTAATAAAAAAAACGCGCGCGGCCGTATGGAGCTTGTAAATTATATCCGTGAAGAGCGAGATTTGAAAATTAAAAACCCGGCACGGCCACCGGGAGCTGGCGCGCAGACGAGGAGGGCGAAGCGAGCAGAAAAAAAAAAAAAAAAAAAAAAAAAGAAAAGAAAGAAAAGGAAGAGGAAAAAAGAGAGAAAAGGTCGCGTAAGCCCTCAATTTCCGCTAATTCCCGTTGATTCTCCGAGAGCCAAGCACCGCTGCCTCGTCAGGCTAAAACGCCCCGTGTATTATACATATATATATACATGAACCTACATCTCGCAAAGGAGGCGAGCGTTTAATAAACGAGTAAGAGAAAGAGAGTGAGTGAGTGAGGGACAGCAGCCTCCCACGCTGCTCGGAAACGCTCGAGCAACGAGGTCGCAGGAGGAGTAGGTATATATCACCTTGCGCTTGTGTGTGTGCGTGCACCTAATGGTAAATATACTCGCAGACACCCGAAAGCGCTAAAAAGAGGGAGCGCGTCGCGCGCGAGGGCTGTCGCGGCAAGACGCACATTTTCGAGCTACATGCAAGGGAGAGCGAGCGGCTGCAACAGCGGCCAGGCATATTATATATATATGTGTGTACAGTAAAGGTGAAGGGAGGAAAAGAAAGATGGGGGGGGGGCTAATGGTGTGTCCTGGCAAAGGAGGAAACGTAGCCCCGCGAGCGCGTCTGGAGCCACGCAGCGTTGTGTGTGTGTACGTATACCTAGAGATAATTTTCCCTCTATCCCTCCCCGCGTCGCCTTTCCCTCTGGTCAGGGCTATACGGTGTATAATACACACACACCCATATATATATATATATAGGTATATATTGCGAGGAGTACCGGCAGCATCAGGGGCGCTGTTCCCCGAAAAGCTCGGCATTTTATCTCTCCTCGTTCTTTTGCGCCGCCGGACTATAATATGGTCCCCGAGGCTCGTGGCGGTATATGCGCGCGGTGTACAACGACTTCCCCCTGTACATTCCTGATGTCTCTTCTTCATTTTCTTCCTGCGCTCCCTTTGTCTTCTTCTCCTTCTTCTTTCCCGCGCTCGTGTTTCGGAGGGCCATCGGGAACGCGCTTCTGATGGCTGTGCCAAGGAAAACGAGAGGCCGGATTAGAAGGCGTGACTCTACCGTCGCTCTTTGTCAAAGTATAGTTTATATATATATGTGATGCGCACCCATGTAATTCGTTTCTCCGTTTGGCAATATATGGCCCCGCGGATACCCGACACAATGCCTTATGTACATATATATACATATACATACGCGTGGTTCTTTTGCGTCTTACCTAAGGTCAAAAAATTTCTCACGCCAATTTCCCGTGCTGCGTTTCTTCTTCGAGTTTTCAATCATACAATCTATCGCCTCGAGGCTCGCGTTCGCGCGTTAATCGATACGCCAAAAGTCGTTATCGCTAGCCACTGTAATTTTCCTCGGTTTCCACGAGCAATGACTTTCATCATTTAACGTTAAAATCATATCGGAACATGCATGTCATATTATCATCACGTGTGTGCAGGTACATAGTATAGCAGCAGCCCAATATGTGTAAGAACGACTTTGCCAGTATGTACATTTAAAGAAAGAAATGTAACACATTGTTTGTAACAAACGGTTTGGTTAATTAAAATAATTATTCATTGTCGTCACGTTTTGGCGCACAAAGCAAATTAACAACGTGACGGTGTAATGTACGCGATGAGAGCGACAACGTTGCCAATAATACACGTCCCCTCTATAATATTATATGGCAATAAACATATTGTATATACCGATCGTGCATCAAGCCTTCGTCGTCTTGGTGTCGTCGAGCTGACGTTGCCTGCATATATTTATAGGTATATATTTATACACACATGGTCGGGCAAGCCCTTCGCTCGGACGGCGTTGGCGTTGGCGCAAAAGGGAGAGAGAGAAAGGGTTTAAAGGGGGCGGGAGACCGAGAATGCACACAGCCACATTCTCAGGGGTTGCCTCTGTTAATATATTATGTACATGCACTACCCTGTATCCCATCCAATGCACACACACTCGCTATAGATGCAGTGCAACGTGTGGTTATACGTGTATATATATATATATAAAAGGTGCACGAGCATGGATATATGTAACGAGAGGAAAGGGTGTGCGGCAGCCTTCGCTGGTTCTCGCGGACCTGCATTACAGAATATAGGTATGGATACCAAGTTATACATATACATAGATACAGAGTGGCGCGGCTTCAGCTCATGGAAAAAGGGATCGCGCTTGCTTCTCCACTGGTGTATCATACACATATACGTACACGGGCACCCGCACATGCATGTCCGGGATATTGGACGAGGGCGCAATGCCATCGTCGGAGACTGTGGGCCGTATGTGCAGTACTTATACCTTGATGTAGGTGTATCTACTGCCTGGCTCTCTAAATTGAAAGGCAATTTTTAATTCGGGCGGTATTAATTTCGAGAGCCGCAACCTTCCGCAAGGGTGCTGCTGCTACGCGTGCTCCGATGGAGTTCCAACGGCTTGCTTTTTCATTTTGGGTTGATTTTTTTTCTTTTTTCTTTTTGGTGACACTGGCACGCACGCCCGCGAGGGACTGGAACATGTTTTTTCATCACTTTTGTCGAAGAAAAACAGAAAGAGCCAAGCGTCGCTCTCCGACTGCGATTATAATATATGGAACAAATGGTACACGATACATTAAGTGCACAACGTAAATAATTGTAGACAAACACGAGGATCCGATTATACTTGAAGCCTTGATATTTTTCGTATATTTTCAATTCGGTTCGCGAAAATTGGTGAGCGGACGCTCGAATAATTCACCCTTGCGTGATCTATACGGAGGGACGTGTACATGACGAGAGAGCCACATACCAAATAGCTGCAAGGGCTACAATAGATTTTTTGCTCGTTGAATTATATAGTTTTAGTGACCACAGATGTGTCAGTATACCAAATCTATACTCACGTTCTGAACGAGTGGTCGTAATCGCTAGAGTCAAGGAGCAAACGAGTCGACGATCTTTCATTTATTTTTTTCCCCCGCGTTATCATATACAAATTGTGTGCTTAGCTGCTCTGCATATGTGTACATATATAATTATACACACGCATGTACACGATTTCCAAGGCCCAATATACGTACAAGCAGCAGAGAAAAGAGAGAGCGATCATAACTGCGGAACCGAAGGAAAAGCTAATTCTCATATATATATAAGTATTACTTCGGGTATAATCCCGTCTCTGTGTGTGCATGGAAGGGAAAATAAAGAAAAATCGGGTGTTTCTCCTCGTCGCCGACCATCTGCAGCGCACCAGCCTATATAATATACGCGTGCTGTACACAATTTACGCTGCAGAGTGTACAGCATATATAGCTGATGTACTACAATTAAGTTGTATACATAAGCGGGTAATATAACGAGGGAGTAGCAGGATTTTCGGAAAAACATCGAGTTGAAAATATTTGGGTGCTCTTGGAGGTGTGTATTGTATACAATGTAACGCGCAATGCGCACAACAAGGGATCATCCCTTTTCTCCAACCCTTGCATTTACGTGTATACCCGTCTCATTCGCGATTATACTATGGCCAGAGAAAGAGAGAAAATTAGGTTGAAATAACCAAAACGAGTCTGCAACGTGAAACAAACAATTTAAAAAGTGGAGGGAAAAAAAAAACAGCGCGCAAGAGGATGAAACCGGATAACATCGCGGAGTGTATACACATACTCGGAAGTTTCGAGCAAAACGCAACGAGTAGGTACATGTATATACGGTTGCAGGCGTTCGCGTATAAACGCACATATTATATAGAGGAAGGTGTATATATACATAAAAGAGCACGCGTGCCCGTATACATTGCACATCGACGCGTGGAAGGGTGAAAAGAAAAGCTACATACACCCAACAGAGCTGATGCCTGCAAATGGCCCCCGTTTTTTTTTTTTTTTTTTTTTTTCCGCGAAACACGAGCACACAATAGGGTCCCGATGCGCGTTGGCAAGGGGGGAGGGGAGGGAGAGCGCATGGGGTGGAAGGCTAAAGGGGCCGCCTACGCTCCCTCGGCCTGTATATATACGTTGCTTTGTGCGCGGTATTACGCGCTCGCCGGATTACCTACCTCGCAAATGCCACTCACCACCCGCCGAATAAATAAACGCCCGCGTCAGTTGCATATACGCATTGGTATACACCATTACATGTACAAACGGTGCACGGGTTGCAGCTTATGGATACAAAATGATACGTGTAACGTATAAGTACAGTCCACTCCGCGCTCATCCCTCGCATTTTCCTTTTTCCACGAGGTAAACCCCTTTTGCCTTCCACGTGTTCGAGGATACCCAGTATAGGTACAGCTCATTGATACACATGTAAGGTATAGTACCCATGACGCAGCTGGAGCTCATATTCTTTCGGGCAGTTGTATATAGAGATATTATGTCATTGTACCTACATGTATACCGTTTGCATAAGAAATGGTCAATCGAGGGTAAAAATATTCGTTTCGAGTAATCAAAGCAACGATTTGTAGGGGAGGGCGGGAGGAAGGACAAACACGTACCTATAATATTATACGTGTAACGTACAACACACATGTATGCGAACGACGGAGCAAAGACATCAACAGCCATAGAGTACACAGTGGGGCTGGCGCTGCAGCAAGCAAAGGACGTAGGATATAGATAGTAGGTGTATGTAACGTATAAGATATATATATATAGGTATAAGGCACGTACACCAGCGTTATTATGCAGAATTCGAAGGAGGAGGAAAGGTGGCGCGATCGGGAGGCTTGAAGGGGGCAGCTGCACAAACGAGAGACGGGGGATGGGGTGGCAGTGGCGGGCCTCGTTTATCGCGCTCTATGTACCCTATATATACACATACCCCCATGTAGAGTCCGATGAGGAACGTTATTCGTGAACACGCACATATACCGTTCCCACCCTCCCTGTGTACCACTACGTCGTCGTCGTTCCGCGGCTGCCGATCGAAACTTTCACCTCCACCTCCTGCACCTATTATACATGATGTTATATATACACATGCGTGTGTGTGTGCATCGTAGTCTAGCCCGTAGCTTGCTAATACAGGCCGCGTCTATATATGTTATAGCCCTCGCTGCATGCAGCCTCCCAAAGGCTCGTCGTCATCGTCGCTGCTGCTGCAGTTTGCCCACACACACACACACACGTACGGTCCATGCACCATCACCCAGCCGGCCTATGGCCTCTCATCCTTGTTTTCGCCCTCTTTCTCTCTCGGGGGTGATCCCTTGGCGCGACGCGCATATCCGTGGCCCCGCGGTGGCAACCTTCCCTTCCCTTCCCTTCCCCCACCCCCCTTCCCTACCCTCGCGCTCTTGACGGGTAAATGTGCTCAGCTTCTCTTTCTCTCCCGTTCGCTCGCTCGTATTCACTTTGCACCGCGACGGTATAGCTTTTCGTTATCTCTCTCGCTCGCTCGCTCGCTCGCTCGTTACGTTCTCTGTATATATATATATATACATAAGGTCCAACGTCTGCATGCAAGGCCGCCACTGGCGTGTATACCTACCTACCTCCTCCCCCGGCCCCTTTGGAACCCTCGACCCCCCCCTCCCCCTTTGCTCTTAGCCGAAGCGCGCTCTCGCGATGGGTGCAAGAGAGAGAGAGAGAGAGACGCGCCTGCTTGGCCATTCGAGCCGAGCGTGCAGTCTATACCTATACCCACCTTATATACATATACACATACAGCCTCTCTCTTCGGTTCTTCCGTTCGTTTCCCAAGCGCGGCACTACCCATGTATATATAATATATACTTATATATAGGTATAAGGGAGAAGGGTGCGAGTGTGCAAGCTGGCTATATGGTGATGCGGATATAGATGAGCGCTCTCATCCCGGCGGCGGCGTCCTTTTCCCTTTTCCTCCGGGGCTGATGCCGGCCCACTTGCCCGTAACTCGCGCTTCGCTAAATTTTCAGCCCTACACGTGTTGTACAGCCAGACAAGGTAGGGCGGAGAGGGGGAAGGGGGGAGAGAAAAACTCTGGGTGTTCGGTTTTTCCCGCTGCACTGCGATCTTTCCTTATTTTCTCTCCCGTACCTTTTTCTTTTTTCCTCCGCACCGAGGATTTTGGTACAACGTGGCTTTTCTTTTTTTTTTTTTTTTTTTTTTTTTTCGCCTCTTCTCTCGGTTTTTCCTTCAACTGTACAACAGAAATGGGATGGGATGGGGTGGGAATCTTCCAATTGCAGACGAGGGTGCGCTTTCGCGGTAAATGAAATTGCGTTGGGGGTGCGCTCCGCGATTTACCATTTTTTTTTTTTTTTTTTTTTGTCTACTGCATCAGGGAAACAAAATAACGTTGTTTGGCACGGGTTGTTTGTTTTTTATATTACTATAGAATCACCGGAGCATGCTAGTATATAGGTGATAACCAAGAACCGGGAGTGTCAATTAGTTCCAACATGGCCATTACAACTGCGGACAATTACTAAATATATGTGTATACGTATATTACACGCGCGCGGGCAACTTGTTCCTTTGGTATTCAGTATACGGAGCCGAGCGCGCCCCTTTCCTCCCTCCTCCTGCACCTTATCCCGAGCATCACGGAACAAGAGAAAAAGAAAAGTAAAATAAAGCAGCAGCAGCAGCAGCAGCTTATAGACACGCGGTGGTGCACGGGAGCGAGCAAGCGGCGACGGCGAATAATCCCTCGATCCAATTTCTTCCTCTCTGATTTCGGCCGTGCGCATCTAAGTAAGTACACCAACCACCTCCCGTATGTCGCTGCGCTCCCTGCTGGTGAGAGCGCAGCCCATCTGTTGTGTATGCCCCCGACCCGCTCTCTCTCTCCACTCCGGTGCACACGTACGTTTATACGTATATATACGTACACGACACCGCGGAGGGGTCTCGCGTGACTGCGCGACATTCGCGGCGATGCTTATTTGCACTGCCTGTTCTGTTTCACTGCCCGTATTATAGGTACATACGGTACAGCGCAAGGGTAGGTCAAGCGAAATAGGGAGGGGGAAAGGCTTCTCGATCCGTACATCTCGTTTTTACGTACAGATCCGTTTTTTTTTTTTTTTTTTTTTTTTTCGGGGGTGCTAGCTGATGGCTAGTTACACGTATATGCGCCCATATGGGGGTGCCCGTACATACATACACAAATGGGAAAGGAGGAGCTGCTGTACGGCTCTTTCTCTCTTGGATTACGATTTTTTTCGATTAGGTACCTATACCTATATACATGCGACGACAGTGGGACTTGATGCGGTTTCATGGCTTTTTAGATTGCTTCCGTGCGCGTGTACTTGTATTGCGTAGGTATACCCATATGAGTATAGGTACATCGGATGTATCCTTAGATCGCGTGACGCGTGTACAACCATGCAAATAGTTCGCGTGTATAAATATATACCTACTCTGGGATGGGTTATTTTTAAGCGTCCATCTCCGCGCGTGACGTCAAGAGGTTATTGATTACGAAAGGCAAGCACCTGTTTTTTTTTTTGTTTTGGGGGGTGGGGGATAAATATTTATATGTCATAGGATTCAGTGGAAAATATAATCTTGTGGATAAAAAAAAAAGTTGGCGAGGATCTCGAAATTAAGATCTTCGTCCAGTCAAGCGTCGTGGCTAATCAAAAATTCAATTAGACCCGTGGCCCTGTGCATACACATACGTTAATCCACGTCGTTTTCCTGCTTTGCCGTTCACCCGGAAGCCCGTGTGATGTACAATGATACACCAAAGCGCGTTTTCTTCTTCCCAAGTGGGCTTTTCCGCCCATCGCATCGTATACAGTGGGTGTACGGGCGACACGCGCGAATCTAATTTCGCGCGAAAGCTCGACCCTCCCGTGTACGTATACATATAGGTACGTGGTGCTTTCCCCCCGAAAAATTTAATGAATCGCTCGTATACCTAATACACAAACGTGCGGGATATACGTACAAAGCGTAATGTAGCAGAGATGACGGGGCTCCGCGTGTGTACATGCATACATATATATATATTATGTTCCATGTAGACACGTATACCTATAATGCAGGAGTACAGATGATATAGATGTTAAAACGAGTCCTTGATCTTTCATGGTTTTCCTAAACGAGGCAGACGCTAAACTGCCCCTTCGTCGTGTGGTGCGCGCGTTCAATTGGTACATAAATTCCGCTTAATTCGTAATTACACCTGTTAACGGATTTATAATCGTATACGTGCCAACACGATATACCTACTCCTGTGCATATCGCTGAGACAAAGGTATTTTTCGTCCATCGGATAGATGATAATGATTCAGGAGTATATAGTTTAGTGGATGCCGATATTGGACTGTATACCCATACCTGATTTAAGACTTATCTTATCGTGTGGTACTAATGTGACCAATAATAATAGCACCCAAGCTACCTTTTGGCACTTTATCGTGCTTACATCCTGTGTATACTAATGAATGTTGCGTATTGCTTGATAATGTAATGTAATGTCGGGAAGAGGAGATGCTTACGAGAGGGCCTGACAATTTTTTTTCGATCAAGGGACCGTACAACAGATGACACACACTGGACCGAATTCTAAAGTCACGTATGTATACGCATGTGTTGTGTGTGAACAGAGGTGTAGACAAGAGAGAGGGAGCGGTACACAAGAGCCTTCTGTACATACATTCCCCTGTTTATATTACCTATAGGCTATACGCATAGGTATTATAATAGTTGCACGAATCGCTAATGAAGATCGAATTACGCATAATCCGAGCCCTTACCTTTACTCTCTCGGATATATATAGGTATACATATTTTTCCGCCGTAATGTGCATACGAGACGTTAAGACAGTACAACGATTGTATACATACAATACATATTATGTATTCAGGTAAAGGGAGGGGAGGGAGAGCAAAGTGTTACTATGTGTATACATATTTATAAGTACATACATGAACGTGAGAAAGAAAGGGCATTTTATTGCCGTCTCACTGTGCCGGAAGGTTTTTTAAGGGTCCCGCGAACGATTACATGTGCGTATGTAAATATATATATATATGGGCGGTAGCGACAAAAGTTGATAGTGACGCTGATGACTATTGGACTCGGTAATCGTTGTGTTTGTAACTCTGTAATCGAGATGTCACGCCGAGCGGTTCTACTGATCCGCTTCAAAGTTAATTCGGATCCAAAAGTGTTGATAAATAATAATGGTCATGATAATGCTGATGGTTTTGGTTTTTTTCTTTTTTTTTTTTTTTTCATCAAGAGCACCTGCTGTTTCATACTCCAAGGGTCACTCACACGATAAAAAGCTTCGTACACGCCAACAAATATAAATTTTGTTACCGAACACGTTTTTAACATTAATACTACTTAAATGTCACGCGCTGTAACAACATAGAAAAAAAAAGGGAGGGGCCGCTTTGGACATAATGTCTCAGACTGGCTTGCACTTGAAATGCAAAGTAAAACTTTGGGGGGAAAAAAGAAAAAAGAAAAACCCGGCGACAGTAGGCGGCAGCTGGGCAAAAAAAAAAAAAAAGATCAGCTAACGAATTTACACTAAATAACATAATGAAACAAGAAACTCGTCCCTCTGTACATCCACCGCGCCTCTGGCTTGCACATAACTGCACTCAACGCTATACGTAAGTTGGGTATGTAATATACGCTAGCAAAAAAAACTGGTTGAAGAAAAAGTGGAGACCTGCTGGTTGGCGTATATTATATGCGAAAAAAAACAAAAAAAACAAAACAAAAAGGAAAAAGAAGCAGAAACTGAAAACACGCGCGACAAAAATAGCGAGCTCCTGCCGCAGCGAGAGGGAAAAAGGGAGCAGAGTGGTAGCAATGGGGGTTGAGGGGGAGGGGGCGAAAGTTTAGCGAAGCGAGCACTTGACTTTGTCGCATTAGCGTCCGCGGCCCTCCTGCCGCTGCTGCTGTTCGTGCCTTTTTTTTTTTTTCGTCCCACGTGTATAGGTATACACAAAACATGCTTTAGGTACACAACATTACACTCTTGGTCACGATAAAGAGAGTACACACGCCAACATGTACCTATACATACATGTGTGTATACGCACCGCGGGGGACGCGCTTGTAAGTGTGTTACAGAAAAGGACCGGATGTGCGGAAAGAGAGGCTCTCGAAGGGTAATTTGATACACAACTCGGATGATGCCTCGTGCTGTTTTTGTGTGCACGGGGTGTAGTAGTGCGAGCACGTTTAGTGCATGCGGGGAATACAGAGATTGATAGCACCTTTTTTATGATCCTATATTGTACGGTATCTATATTTATGCAGTGTATATCGATGGCGTGTGGATTTTTTTTTTTTTTTTTTCTTCGAGAACGACTGAAAGGATGCGCCGCTGCCTACGCGCTGTATACGTGGTGTCCTTCTGTTATCCAAAAACCTACCCTGAAAATGGTTCGTGATTGGATTCTTGGAAGTCAGATAGACCATTTTTTTTGCGTCGAATCAAACTCGGTGCAAATAGTGCTTCATTTCCCTTTACTCGTCAGATACATCATTATATTAATTAGAGTTGAGAGCTCTAAAGAGGGAAATAAAAGCACACGCGGTTCGCAATTGATTTATATCACGTTTGATTGAATTGATAACTATTGTTCCACCAACAATATTACTATGTATAGGAGAAATTGCATTTGCCACGGGTCTTTTTTAAAACCTCGGAATAATAACTTTACTTTATTTCAGTGATGTTAATTAAGTGATGGTGCGTCGGCGATAGAGGGTGAAAAGTTGGTCATATTAAAATGTTGAAGAAGTTCTCTCTAATTGATTATTTGAAATTTCAATTTTCGTAATTAAACGGGGTTAGATATACTTTTGCAAGTATACTTGTGAGACCTTACCCTCTCGATTACATTAAATTAATACGAGATGTATTATATGTAGACTAATGGAGCGTCATCGTGTGATGTTGAATTATTTTTCAATTTTATTTCTGAAAAATATCTTCAACGACTCAACGGATAAAAAAAAAAAGACACAACTGCAGGTTGAAACAAAACCTCGAGATTTTATTTGTGATGTCGAAATTTAATATGAGATTAAGGAAAAAAGAAGGTATTTAAAATCACGCGTCAATCATTACCGCTGGTGCGACACATTGGGCGGTGCAACCACGTAGAAAAGGAAAAAGCATTAAATTCGATAAAAACACCTGTTGCCCATGAATTAAAGCGACAATTAGCGTAACGTCGTTGTTTGATGGCCAAAAAAAAAAAAAATAAAAAAAAAATAAAAAAATAAAACGAGAAACAGCTTCTGTCGCAAGTGTTGAAAAGAGAACGAAAGGGGGAAAAAAAGGGACATCAAGTACGCGATTACGATGTGTGAAATTGACTTCGAATGCGAACTCGGAGAGATAAATGTGAATAATGGGTGGAGAGCGTACACACGCTCATATTATACCAGCGTCACTCGGTCGGAAGTGATTTATGATCGTTTTATTTCCATCGTTACGTATGTATACTCCCTCCGTTTGTAGGGCAGTAAACTGCACGAACGTGTATCGAGTACAGCCAAACACAAAAAATGCCCCAGGATTGTTCACCACACGCAAGCGCGACCCTGATTTTTCCATTCCCTCCGTGATTCAAACTCATCGTGAAAATGTCCCTCTCTCGCTTGTATTATTGCATTTCTGTTATTTCCACGCTTACTCAACGCCACGGCGCGTCACGATGGTATACACACGCACCGCGACGCTAACAAGAGAAGAAAAAAAAAAAAGAGAGTTTTATCGCGTATACCATGTGTCACACACCGCGAGGAGGAAAGAAAGAGAGAAACGTTTCCTCCGCCGCCGTGTACGTATATATATTCGGACGCTTCGGGGATTTCTTATTTCTCCGCAGGAGCGATTACGCGCGCGCGTGTATGTACACACACAAGGGTATACGGTATAGGCTCTTATCTCCCTCGGTTTGGACACTTTCTTTCGGCCGATGCGGAGACGGGAGAGCGAAAACACGCGCGCCCACGTATATACACACATATACCTGCGCTTCCCACAATAAAACTCTCGGCCGTACAGTGTGTACAACTCCCTCGAGGGAGGTAGGAAGAAAGGAAAGGAGAGGGGGGGGAGACGAGTCCCGAGTATCGATCCTCAATCTCGTTGTCTCCGACGAGCAAGGGGCAGGGGGAGCACGTACAACGTTTATATGATATAATATATGGGGGGCAGCCGGGGAAAAAGAAAAGCCGTGGACGCTGAGAAAATTCGCGGAAGGAAGTTTTTCCCCGGGACAAAGCTCACCCGTACAACATAATATATATGATTGTATGGGGAGTACACGGGCGCGAGAAAAGTCCGTCGAAGGCATGCACCGCACGCACGTCAAAGAGAAATTGGGGGAAGAGAGGACGCGAGCGGGTTTTCCTTTGCAACTCCAAGATGTGTACGTATATACATATAGTTGTTTTTTTTTTTTGTATTTAAGGTTCTGACCTCATAAGAGGTATGAACGCTGAATTTATTGAGAAGATAAGAGTACATTTACATACATGTATACATATTGACATATAACAAGTACTATACAATTTGTACAAGTGAGGTCGCTTGCTAGTTAAGTACACGCAGATTACAAGGCTAACATTATCAGTATCTGTTAAATAGGCAACGTATGTACATCGCATAAAGTAACATTTGCATTTGTGATTTTTTTTTTTTTTTTTTTTTTTCTAATATAAAATTAATATGATTATCAATAATTTGTCAAGACTAGGAGCACATGTATTACTCTGACCAGTTGTAAAAAAAATTAAACATTTATATTACACGCTTTCAGGAACTTAAAAACTATAAGGCACGCATTAATATTTGGTTTCGCAATTAAACATTCTATGTTTAGAGGAGGACGGAGATCAATTTTAATTAATTCCTTTAACATAGAAGTTCTTTGGGCAGAGTAAAGATCACAATTCCAGATAATATGATTAAGGGTTTGTTCGTCGAAGCCGCAAGGACAGCTAGGGACATTAATTAAATTTTTCCGAAAGAGGCTTTCTGCAAGACTATGGTGATCAGAACGCATTCTGTTAATGGTAACAATGAAATTGCGCGACAAATTTTTTGCGTGGAACCAGGGCGTTTTTTTTCCTTGTGTGATATAAATTGAAGTATATTTTGCCTTTGAAAAGACCCTCTTGGGCGTTTTTGAAAGTGGAAGCCCGGAACACCGGGAGCACAAAATGTTAAAGGCACCAAGAAAAAGGTCCTGTCTAAGACACTATAGTATTAGGTTATGGCGGAACATCTTCGCGCCCATTGTACATGACGAACGAGAAAATCTCCCACTAAGCGTATAGAAAGGATCACAGTCTCACAAAAACAATACACTATTGCTAACAATAACAATTCACCCACCACGCACAATGAAAACTTACAAACCGCAGTAAAAAACTCATGTGCTCAGTTCAACGGTTTCGACATGTATCCAACAAAACTCTATATAAGAAACCATACATACAGTTGTAGTTGTTACAATATAATAATAACGTTCGGAAATGAGGAATTTCACGCTCGACCTACATATCCACGCCAGTGCGGTGGGTTATGGATGCGTGTGTATAGGTAAGGGAGCCCTTTACCCCAGTCACCCCCTTTTTTTTACGACGAGAGGGAGAGTCGAGGCAAGGACTGCGAGAGGGATGCGAGGAGAAAAAAAGAGGGTCGGAGGGATGGATGTGTAAATGAAAAAAAACGTAGCAAACCAGGGGAGAATTGGCTGTGCGTGCGTATGCGTCGTTGTTTGTAGGTTGTATGTATACGCGGGCTAATCGACGCCGCGACCAGCACTCGATTTCGTTGGCACTTGTCTCTGCGCCGTATTTTTTTGTACTTTGTCGCAAAAATTCTCCATCACTTGGAAAACGAAATAGTCCCTCCTTTGCGCGTCAACCTATTATTATACAATATATAATATTGTTAAACGAGCGCTCGTTGTCCCGCGGTCGCGCTTAAATAAAAGTATACCCAAATTCGTCGTGGTCGTCACCGCCGCGAAATCAAAGTCATTTTTAGCTCTCGCGGCGCACATCACCATCGCTGCTCCGATGAATATTTCAGCCGACTCGCGAGTCGTATATAAACGGCGCGCTATCGCAACACAGTCTCGCGCGCGCGTGTGTATATATTTTGCGGTCACTCGCTCCGCGTCGCGCTCGCGGGAGCTCCCATATGTGTATAGCGTATACACTCTCACACACACTGCGGCTGTATCGATCAGCTAATGTAAGCAGAAAGGAAGATGTGGAGGGAGAGGGGAAAAAAAGAGCCGCGCGGTTAGCTCGACTCTCTTGGCTTTTTTTTTTAAATGTGCCCGTCGAGCGTCACCGAGACCGCCTAAAGCATATATATATATATACGCCTATATATACGTGAGCGTCGCATCGTCTAAAAAGTCGCGCAAAAGTCGAGGCGGCCGCGACTGAAGGAATACAAAAAAAAACAAAAAAAAACAGCAGAGCGAGTATATATGTATATTATCGAGCTGGGCGGGAGTCAATGCATGGAAGAATATATATTTAAACATGTATACGACGCGAATACACATACGCACCACGCGGAGAGCTGTCGAAAGGGGCCATGCACAAGGACAAATTAGGTATAGCGCGAGCTGCTGCTGATGGGCGCACACGTGTGCACAATGACCGTACACTATATAGGTATATAGCTGCCGTTTAGCGCACACACATATTACATATAGGTATATGCGTACATGTAATACCATCATCGCAATCTTTGGGCCGCGGTCGCGCTAAATTACCCGGTCTTTCTCTCCCTCCCGCTTTTTAGACCCTAAATATACGTATACACCTACGTGTCTACCGTACAAGCCCGCGATGGCGAAAAAAATAAGTCGGTTGTTTTTTCCTCGATCTATCGCGCTTCTCCGAGGCAAGGGGATTTTTTTCTTTTCCTTTTTTCCAGCCCGACTGAGCGTTTACATATTCCGTGGTCACTCCAAGAGGCGATAGCAACGCGCACGTATACATATACATTGTACACCTACCTATACGGATTCACTGTGAGTGCGAGTGTATGTGTGTGATTTCGGGTGTCCCCATCAAGTCGAACTCGCTCGCGTTGTTGCCGGGCGTTGAGCAATAACAAGCAGCAAGAGCTTGAACGCGCGTTATTCGCGGCCAGGAAGATTTCCAAACTTCAGGCCCCTCCCCTTCTGGGGGGGGGCAGCGTTTTTAACACGCTTCCATATATTTACTGTCATCAGAGAGAGACACTGTTTTTTTTTTTTTTTTTTTTTTTTTTTTTCACTGAATAGAAATAAAGGGGTAAAGCTTTAATAAAAGTCACAACCGCCTCGTGGAGATTGAATCACTCGCAGCTCAATTGCACATTTTTATTGATCCATCGACACGTGTGTACACGGGAATTCTACCTAAATACTCCACATCGATGTTTTGAGAGCACATGTATCATAATGATGCCCGTTACGGTATCGGTCAAACCGCAGACGCGGTGTTCCACACGTGCTCCAACGTCGTTAGAGCCTAATTGTTTTTATATAACGAAAAAAAAAAAATTTGATTGATTTGTTCGAGGTTTTAGCTCGGAGGTGCTCATTCTGATGTGTATAACCACGTGTGGCATGTAAGTAATCGTGCTGAGTAACACATAAATGCGGAGACGTTAATCGCACAGCTCGTCGAAAAGGCTGTAAAATAGAAAAACTAAAAAATTAAAAACAAAACTGTACATAGTTTTCGAAGCATCGAATGAAATCTGTACAATTGATTTCGATCATTTATCGCTAGACACCGTCTGCACGGCAATGAAAGTAAACACTTTTTTTTTTTTTTTTTTCATCGTCACAATAAGCATCACGTTTTGATTCGCGAAAGATATCAGCGAAGCTCTCGCGAGTCCCTATATATCTCTTGTTCGAGCTCAAGAACGCGCTTATACACGCGAGAAAAGAGAGATATGCCATGTATTTATACATATACGCTTTTCAAGGTTACTGTTGCTGCGGCAGTGGCAAAGTAAATCGGATCTCAATATGCGTATACGAGCGCGTAAACAAAAAAAAAAATATCCGCAATCATAAAACGCACCGTGTATACTTGGTAAGGTTTCGTATATATGCGGGTGTGCGCACAAGTGTGCGTCGATTCCAGTGTGTGTATAGATGTACAGGGGAAGAGAAAAGTAGGTCAGGATAGTTTCGGAGCTCGCAACAAGTTTTTGCGCCTCGAAAATCTAGATTCGCCGGGTCGGGTTCAATGTCAGCGAGGCGCTCTGTGACGGCAAAGTTCACAATAGGACTATACCATTGTGAAAACCGATATAGGGGAAACTCTCTGGTGTACCTGTGTGCTATAAATATGTATGTACACATACTTGTATACAAGCGTTTCCGTGGGGACGATTTTATCGTGTGTTATTTACCAGGTTACATATCACCCATACTTGCACTCGCTCGATGCTCCGTGTAAATGTATACTTAATTGTTAATTGTAACGGTGCTCTGGAACTCATCTCTTTTTTTTTTTTCTTTTTTTTTTTGCTATTCGATTGATAGTTAATTTTTAAATATTGTGGAAATGTGTTGGCTAAATGGGCCTTAAAATAAAATATATCGATTTCACCGATTATCAAACATTAAAATTTGTTGTTGCAAAACTAGAGTAAACCAGAATGGAAGAAAAAAAAACAACATCAAAAGTAGCCCCGAGGATGAAAATCAAAAGTTAGCAGTAAATAAACAGAAAAAAAAAACAAAAAAAAACAAAAAAAAGAAATGAAAAATAAATCCATGGAAAATCTGTGTACGCGCAGCCATGTATACGGCCGGCGCTTCGAAAATCCGAAGGTCGAGAGCTGCAGGGCAGCACGTCCGGAGTTCCCCCCATTCACGCGGACGAAAACAAAAATTACAACCGAGGAGAGACCTCGACTGCGAGGGAAAAACCAGCGCCCTTTTCCCCGTACGGCGCAGCGACGCTCGAAAATCGAGAGCCTCCCTTCGCGTGTATAGAGAGGAATTTGGGAAAAATCTACTCTCGCGCGCAAGAGGGAAAGAAGGAAAAAAAAAAAAAAAAAGCACGACGAGGCACTAGCGAACGCAGCCTCGGGCGCCAACGCCGCAGCGAACGAAGGCCGATACAGAGAGAGCCATAGGTACGTATATAGATATACATGTGCAACGTAGCTTACGTAGCTCGCGTCCGGATCCGTGGCTCGCGCATGGGCCGTGCCAGCAGTGTAATCCGCAGCTCTCCCTCCCGATGGAAAAAAAAAAAAAAAAAAACCACGGCACAGCAGTCGCTTTCGCTACAGCTCGATCATCGAGTATATACTTAATACACATGCCGTTACCGTCCACGCCGGCACTCTTTGCCTACTACGGATCCTCTGGTTTATATATATATATATATATATATATATATATACTGGCTTGTAAAATTCCACCTATGGCCTCTCTCGTCCGTGCACTGAAAGACCGTAGCTCGAGGCAGGTGAAAATTAATTGTACCGCTGCTCTCTCGCTCTTTCCCCCGCAAGTTCCACATCTGTATACGTATAATATATATTTATATGATCTCCTCTCTTGCAGATTGTACCACGAGAACACGCATCGCTCCACCACACTTATACACGAAGGCATGTAGACGAGCGAGCTTACATACATATACATACAGGAGATACGGGCGGAAGGACGCGCCGATCGATCCTTCGGACCCTCTCCATTACCGGCCGCTCTCTCACCCTTCGCCCTCGTTCCTCCGTGCATTAGGTTTCCCTCCCCCATGCACCCCAATAAGCCCCGAAGCGTCAACCTTTTTCTCTTTCCTCGTTTCGAAGCGCAACGCGTATTACGTCCCTCGAGCATTTCCGACCGTTTTATCCACTGCCCCCGTTACATCGCCCCTCTTTTTCATCCAAGTACAGCGGTGTCCATCCGCGATATCAAGGAAAAAACCGAAAATAACACATATACCTATACGTCTCATGCACGGGTGCAACGAACAACATACTTGCACAAATTTTACTTCCATTTGCATAACATCGCGCGCTCCGATAACGAACTTGTGAAATAACTCTGATGAATAAAGTTTGTTTCGCTGCCGAAGAATATAAAAAAAAAAAAAAACATCGTCGCAACGAACCGACGATCGGGACGCGATATAGCGCTCCGCTTCGATCAACGATTCGCTTGTGACCGAAAACATCAAACCGTCCGAAATTTCTGTTACCCCTCCCGCGGTGTGTAACATTGTTACTCCGAGGGAAATCCGCGTGTTGTTATTACGCGGCGCCGTCACTTGGCCAATTATTATCTTATATATTCACTTATATTTGTTTTCGTAGGTATATGACAAAGATGTATTTTTCGAAAAGCAATTAAAAACGGTTCGAGGGTTCATAAATAACAGGAGCAACGTGATTTCGTTTTAACGAGGGTTTCATTAAAGCGCATTCGTATAATTATATAAATGCGACGACGACGCGTCCGAGAAAAGACCTTCGCGAGCGCGGCAGAGGCGGAGAGTGATACTATATACATTATACACACGAATATAAATATATACGCGCGTGATTTTTGCGCCGCGCTAATACGTCGCTGCGTTAACTCCCTACGTGAATTTTGACCTTCGGCAGATATTACATTCAACGCCGGTCAAATTACATGTAACTTATTTTGGAGTCCACGTGTCCAATAACGCGATAAACTTGCAGCGCCTGGAAAATCCGATGGCCCCCCGCGATACGATCGAACAAGAAGTGCCGATTTTAAAGTAAATCGATGATGACAATAACAACGATTCCCGGCGCGGCATTTTTTATTTTTCTCCCGCGAGTACGCTACATACAGACCCCTCAGCTTTTTTTTCCTCCGCTACTTTTGTTTTGTACACACATTGTATAGATAAGAGGTACCCATATATATAATATATACATGTACCGTTTATATTTACGTCCGAGGCGCGAAAGGCGCCTCTGTCCCTGCTCTGGCTCACCCACGTGTTTGTTCGCACGTAAAACAGGGGTCCGATTTCAGAGTTCTATGTATACGCGCTATCGCTTTGGAGATTGTCCTATACACCATTGTGTAATGGTGGAAAAACTTTCTATTTTTTTTTGTTTTGTTTATTTTGGTGAATCAGCAGGTGCTCAAACTCGATCACGCATGCATCAAGTCCGAAATCCGACCCCACAGCTACACAACATAATAATTATATACACATATACGTGTGCGTGCACGTGTGAAAGATGAGGCGAGGAGAAAGAGGAGCCACCGCGAGGGGCAAAGTTATTTGGCCTCCGCGTGTACGTTGTATGATATTCGCCGCGTGCGTGTCTGTGCACGCGCGCGAGAAAGAAAAGACCTCGATCTCGCGAGCTACCGTCGCTCGCGCACCGCCGAGGGGGGCCGAAGGGGGAAAAAGAGCGCGCCGAGGGGTCCGCGAAGCAACGCCGCGAGGGTTATTATAAAGATTGGACGTGCGTGTCTCGCGTATACTGTACACACATACCCATTTTGTGTACGTATACGTGTGCGAGCTCTCGATTCGACTTGTGTGCCGGGGCGATTCGGAGAGTATATATATATAGACTCGATACCGTGTGGAACCTACACGAAATTGGCCAATCGAGGGACGCTTACAGCGAACTCGTCACTTGTATCCCTATACCCGCAAAAAAAAAGGAAAAAGAGTTGCATGGTGTCGAACAAAAACTTGATGTTTTGCAGGGCAACATTGATGGAGTCGAAAGAAAATGACGAAAAAATTATAGTCATATTACAGAGTCAAAGCAAAAGTTATATTATAGTATAGGCTGCGTTAGGTGTACAACGTAGAATCGGTCGGGCAAGTATAAAAGAAGAAGAAAAAAAAAAAGAGGAAGCGAAAAGAAGGTGAAGAAGACAACGGCGAGTGCAAGGGGGAGTGCGCTGATAAGTATACATAGATAGAGGGGCGAGTGACGCAACGTAAGCCGAGCTCGTGCGCGCGATCGGATAAAACGGGACGCTCATTGGATGCGGCTCTCGATCGTGACTCTTTTGTCAGCGTATACATACGTTTTAAGTATAATTATATATACACGCTCGCCCTTCCGTGCGTCAATTAAATAGCGATTCTGTCTTTCTTTCACAATTAGTACGATGCTAATATGAGTTATCGTAGGTAATGCCGGGAAAGGGGGGTGGAGGACTCCCACGCACGGATATTTGGTTTAATTTTTCGTTTTTCTTGTTTTTTTTATTTTATTATTTACTCCCAATCCAAATGAAAGCACCTCTTATGTAAGTGTCGACGAGGAGACGGCGATGATAAGGGGAAGCGAGGCGAGCACAAATATTGACGTTTATTGGTCTTTTCTTATTCTTTTTTCGTACATAAGTACATATATATAATGTGTAGCTGCTGCTGTTGCACGAATTTTTTTTTTTTTTTTTTTTTTTTTTTATTTGCTCCCGTGCGCCCGTTGATTTTAGATTCGCGGGTACAAGTGTTTTTATGTCCGTGCGTTGTTGCGCGTGAGTTAAAATGGGAAAAGTGAAAATCGGGAACACTCTCATGCCTCGCATCTTCCATTCCGAGTACTTTCGCTTTTCCACGTCAAATATTATATGGTCCCACATACGCCACAACGCGAGCAAGTTCCTTTTTTCTTTTTAGCGTCCTACAGCTGGGAAATCGATATCCGAGCAAACAACCCGAGACGTCGAGTCACGAATCTGGCGTTGACAAAAAGAAAAAAATAAACAAAATCGCGGACCGCGAAAAATGATGTCTCGCCCGCGAATCTCAATCTCAATCGCGCGTGTCAACAGTCGATACGACATGATAATGGATAACAAAAAAAAAAAAAAAAAAAAAGACTGGTTGGGACTCGTCGACCGTGTGAAAGCGTTTTTCCTCTTCTCCGGGTAGGATTTACCAAAGGAATACGCAGAGAGAAAATAACTCCAAAATTTATGGCTTGCAAAGTAAGGCGCATCGGTGCAAAGTTAATTGGTATTTGTGTCGCGCGTGTAGCCCGAAATTTCTCGGAACGGACATAAGTACGCACGCTGCCCCGGCAAAGAGAGAAAGAAAAAACAAGAAAGAGAAAAATGGAAAAACATGCCATGCACGCCTATAGCGCACGCGTACATACACATCTGTCGTGAAGTAGACAAATAAACGGGTCATAGAGGTTTTTACATTAACACATCACCGACAGCAAAACGCGGTCGACACGCGATAAGGTGTATATTACATGCCTTAGGGGCAGAATTTTTGTTGCTCCGATAAGATGGAAAGCGCGCGCGCGCGGCTGCATCATCGGCTCGGTTGTTTGTTTCGGGTGTCGCATTGTTTCCGAGAAAACGCGCACCTTATCCGTAAGTATATTCTTTCCCTCTGATGGGGACACCGCGTGCGCGCAGCCCGCCTGCATGTAGCCATATACACGCGCGTATATATACGTATACAATGCACAATCCAGAAATAACTCGACGCTGAAGTCAAGGTCACGGGAGGGGAAAAAAAAGAGCATGAAAAAAGAGAGAAAAAAAAAGATGTGTAGTCGGACAGTTTATTCAGTAATGAATATATACGTCATGCGCGTGGAGTTGGTGGTTATTTCACGTCATTATTCAAGTATTGGCTAATGGGCGGGTGTTCTTGCGCAAGTGGCCCATGTAACGATGTAACGCGAATGCACGCAGATGATGATGATGCGCAACTCAAGGGATGAAGTGAAAAGTTATAGGAGAGAATTTTAGCTAAAAGTACAAGTGTACTGGATAAGTGACGCACTATAATTTATGACGCGCGTTCGAAAAGTCATTAGGGATCGCCGAGAGTTAACTGGAAAAAGCTTGCGCGCGTGTACGAAATTTTTCGAGCTCCGCGGGACGACAGGAGTTTATTTTTTATCTTACGCGAGTGAAGCACGTTTTTATACTTCACAAACAAGTGGGTTGTACCTATATATATACCCGTAGCGTTGCACTTTCACTTTCTTCCCTTATCTTTCGCTGCATATGGAGAAGAATAAGTATACTATAAAGTAAGTGTATACGGCATCCATGAAAAGAGAGAGAAAATGTAGCGCTCAGAGTGGTACAGCGCATGGTGTTATATGTATGAAACAACCCGTACATAATATACAGTTGGGTAAAGGGGTGGGGGGGCGGGGTAAAGTGCGAGAAACGAGAGCGAAATGCATAGTGGTGGGAGAGTTGTGCAGTCAGGGGCAGAGTTGTTTCATTCATAAAAACGCTTTATTACTCTCCCTCTCCGGTTTAGAGATACCCCAGCGCATGTGCTACACTTATACACGAACCCGAGAGAGAGAGAGAGAGAGAGTTGGGGTTGGGGTCGTTGGGGAGAGTTGAGCACACACGTACATACACACACTATTCGCCGCCCAGGAGTACACCACTGTGGGTGCGTTATTCCCTTCTCCTCCTCTCCGTGGCAGTACCGATGCCCTTTCCATCCCTCTCCCGCGCACCCGTGCCAGGTGGCAGCACCTACAGCGCCAAGTCTGGCCGAGGCTCTAAAAGCCCCGCGCGGCGCCGCTTACGGATCAGATGCTCTCGAGCAGCCGGTAGAAGCAGGTCCTCACTTGTAAGCCTTTATTGTCATCAGTGCTTGTGTTGTTCGGTTTTCTTCGAGAGCTCATCCGATGTTTTCGGATACTTGTGCTCTGCCACATAACCACCTTGACCTGTGCTTTTAGAGTGACTTCGAATATCATCAGTGCCCCACGGTGTTTTTTAATTTCGAAAAGACAAGACTCGCGGTGTCGTCGTAGTAAATAACAAGTGCTACTGCGGCTGTGTTTTTTTGACTTTTTTAAAAATTCGTCAACAATCTCGGAGAGACTTATGCGTGAGAAGCAAGGCTTACACGAGTTTGTCTGATTTTTAAAAGATAGTTAATAATACTACGAGTGCAAGTGTAAACACAGTGCGCCGGTAATAAACGAAAGGTACACACCTGCGTCTACATTATACGGTTGTAGGTGTTGTGTAGTCGAATTCTCGAGTTTTCGACCCCCAGACCGGCAAAGTGAATTTGATTTTGGGAGAGCAGTTGCTTCTGGAGGAGACGCTCGCCAGGATGCGCGGCGAAACGACCCAGCAGCCGAGGAGGGGCAACCGGCCGAACCTCAGTCCCGAGGAAAAACTCGGGGCGATCGAGCGGGTCACCTCGGGAGAGAGCAAAGCCTCGGTGGCCCGGGAACTCGGCGTACCCGAGTCGACCCTGCGCGGCTGGTGCAAAACCGAGCACAAGATCCGCCGGCAGGTCACGAGCACGCACCCCTCGGGGTCACCGGACAGCAGCCCGTACTCCCCCGACTCTGCGGGCAGCGGCACACCGCCTCCCCGCGTCACAAGCGACGACGAGGAGACCGCGCCAGCAGTGGTCGTCAACTCGCCTGCGATTATATGCAGCAACCCGCCAAAGAAACGTAAACTCGACCACCAGCTGCAACAACAGTTGCTGGTGCAACAGCAGCCGTCACAACAACCACAACAGAGCGTCACTGCGAGCAGCACGACCGCGGCGGTAGTCGATACCAATGGCACCGACTTGGCGAGCAGTTTGAGTAGTTTGGCCAGCACCTCGTCGGCCAGCCCGTCTACAAACTACGACTTTCTTAACAACTACGCCCAAATCTACAACAGCCTCTCGGAAGAGCAAAGAAAGATCATCCAGAGCAATCTGGTGAGCGCCAGCGTTACGGCCTCCTTGTACCAAAAATTCTTCCTGCAGCAGGCGAGCTCCCTGCCCATGAACGTCGCCAATCCTCTGACCGTGAATTTCGTGGACAACGGACTGCAGTACCACAAACAAAAACCCACAACCAGCAGCAGTACCGGCATCAACAGTATCAAGAACAACAGCAGTAATATAAACAACAACAACACCAGCGCCAACAGTAATGGTAACAGTACGAACAGTAGCAGCAGCAGCCGGCGCCAGCCGGCAGCCGCTCATGCCTCCGTGGTGGCACCGATGTCCTCGCTCGCGGATTCGAATGCGCGCTCCGCGTCGAGGCAATCGATGTCCCCGGCCGCCGAGCCGCCCACGATGCTCATTCCCTCGCACCACAGCAGCGGTAGTATCGGTAGTAGCAACGGAAGCAACGGCAATAGGCGTAGCAGCCCGATCCCGAGGCCCGGCTTCGTGCTCAACGACACAACACTGCAAGCTTGGAAGGAATCGGCCCAGCACAGTACCAGCGAGACCGTGCCGACGAACTTCTGGCAGGCTTTCAAGAGCCTCGGCACGCCCGTGCGCTCGCTCGACTCCACGGCCACCGCGGTCAGTTCGACCGATGCCTCCTCGATGCCGACGAACCTGAGCACGAAGCTGTCATCCGTCAAGGCCAAGCTCGACGACATCATGTGCCAGGATGCCACTGCTTACAACCAAAGCGAGGAGAGCGCCATCAGTTTCGACGACGCTATGCTCTCGGGCGAGAAGCTACTCAATTGGATGACAAACAACACCGTCAAACGTATTTCGCAGACCGACATTCTGCAGTTCAAGGGTCTGCTCAACAAGCTCAAGGACGGCAAAGGGCAAGTACCCAGGACCAAGCATAGCCGGAAATCCGCTTGGATATAAACACGTTAACTCGCGCACGTATGTATACTCGTCAATGAACATGATCGCGATTTCCTAAAACAGTGCTGTGATCGATGTTATTTCACTCACGAAGAGAGTGTCAGATATATAGTTATTAAGCATCATTTCCTGTATCAACATTTCAATTACTTTTTTTCTTACTTTTTCCTTTTTCTTTATTTCGTTCCATTTATTATTTTCTTTTTATTCTCAACAAAAATCTTTTGGAGATTTTCTTCATTTTGTAAATGAAGGCTTATTGTCTTAAGTTTAACAAACATGTACATTGCTAAGTATCGATTTTGTAAATATGTCCAAGTGACACTTCCAAGTCATTATTAATAACTTATTAATGTAAAAATGTTCAAGTAGAACAGTAAATGTAAAAAAACAAAAAAAAATGATTATTCGAAAACGCATGTACCAAGATAATAGGGAGGTAGAAACATATGACCATCCTTGATGCATTTAAGATTTAGTCTTCGCGTTTTTTTCATGTTTCAAAATTAAAATTTCTTAAATCTTACAATTTATTTAAAAAAAATAATAATAATAAAAAAAAAAAAAAAAAAAACTTTTCAAACATTTGATATCCTGTTTAATGTATAAAATAGAAAAAAAATTGATTTTCATGATTGGCATGATGATAAGAATAATTTAAATGATTTAAAAAAAGAGATTCAATCGATCACCATGTGGATATTTTTGTTTGATTGATTGCAATAACAATGCAACTTTATTTCATTGAGTACTGGTGGTTGATTGAATAGCTAAGTGTATATTTTAATTTTTTTACAAATAATTGTCTCTATTAAAAAGTACTTACCATTAAAAGAGCGGGGCGAAGTGGTTCGTAGTTGTAAAAATCACAGATGAATTGAGCACAACCCTGCCACGTGCTCAAGTTTGCATAATGAAGCAATGTACGTCTTATTGATGTTGATACGAATTTCTGCGTCGAAAAACAAACAGTTGATACATATATTTATCAATCATCAATTGATTTTGATAATGTAAAGTGTGTGATTGTCACCAATGACTTTTCTTTCTTTCTAATATTCCGTAAATGCAAGAGGTCAATTTCACTTTCATCCACCGATTATATATATATATGATGTACGAATGTATCTTGTATGTAGATTATGAATACAAGCTGTGCATAGTTTAAATGTGAGATTTATTTGATTATTAAGAAAACAAAGTAATATATCTCCAATCAAGATGCAATCGTACCGTGTCATTAACGATGTCAAGCAGTAATACGAATTCATAACTCGTTATTATAAAAATTTTGTATACCAAAGCGTTTTTATTTTAACTTTGACTACTGATTTCGTTGTATATAAGACTGCGAATATTACAGTTGTAATTGTATTGTAGATTTGCGTTATCGAATACGCAGTAAGCATAAGTGTTTAGCAGAGGTGGATTTTTGCGTTCATAAATTTATAGAGACTGATTGTCAACTACCCATAAAAAACGTGTAAAAACAATCGAACATTAAAAGATAGAGATGAAAAAATCACAGCAGAACCAGAGTCACTAAAATATAAAAAAATCTGAAGTAAAGGATGTGTAAGCTTTCCCATCACTTTTGTATTATATAGAAGAGAGATTTTGTTTAAAAAGTGACTGTTTCTCTTTTTTTATCTCTTTCAGTTTTTTTTTTTCTTTTACCGCCTCGAAAAGAAATTAAAAATGATTGTATCAAATCGTTTAGAAATGGAAGATTATTATAATGTAAAAATTCATGAAAAATAAATGCGAAAACTTTTATAAAAAAAATATTGTTTGTATGTATGTAATCCCATTACCCTTTTAATGTCAGCACGTTCTTAGTTTAATGAGTTAAATTTTTTAAACTTTTTTTTATCAGAAAGTAGAAAACAAGTATGAACCTTAAAATGTAAAGAATTTTAATTGATCGTGGTTATAATAAATTTACAAGTTATAAAAGTAGTATTCCTAAAATGAAAAAAATTAACAACATGAGTATGACTATATAATGATGATCATAACATTGGTATTTTTTGTTATTATCGTAAATCTCAATGTATTATTAGCTTTCAATTTTTTAAATAATATACCAGATTCTTGAAAGTAAAAAATTTAAAAATTTAATTTCTGTAAATAGGTAAAGCATAATTTTTTGAAATTTAAATGTTGCTATAAAATTTAGTGCAATATCGAGTAAAAGTATCTTGGCTCCAGTTGGTGATCTTTTTAAGTAGGTGAAACTAATTAATAAGCTCACCAGAGCAGTCAACAATTTATCTTGTAATCCAAATAATCATCAAACAGTACACAGTTTGTAGTACGTTTATTTGAAATCAAAAGAGATGCATACTCCGGTTTCAGACTGGTGCCGCCACCTCGTATTTAAGCGAGAAATATAGATAGTCTCTGCAGGTACATAGCGACACGTTTATACCGTCTGCCAACAAGTGAAAATACGTTATCTCAAAGAATTCCAAAAGTGCAGTTTTATATGAACAGGGAGGAAAAATTTATGAAACATTTTAATTTTCAACCACTTTTTTGCTTTTTTATTATACGCATTCAGAAATTATAAGCATACATTTCAGATAAAAAATTTCAAATGAGAAATTTCTAAATTAAAAAAAAATTCGTTAATGTTCGGATTTTTTATGCTATGTAACCAATGAGCCATTAGGTTCGTTCAAGCCCCTTTTGGTTCGGTTCGGTTCTCTTAACGAAATATATCTGTATATACAGAACCGAGTACAGAACCAGTTCTGTTCTGTTTGGTTCCCTATGTATTATAGGTATATTTTGTATAGAGAACCGAACCGAACCAAAAGGGGCTTGGACAAATCTAAAGATGACATTTTTAATAACCAAAGCTAAATAAAATTTCATCTTTCATTAAGTACTAGAAGAAAACTAAAAGATTTTAATTTTTACTTTTGCAACGACGTTACATTTTTTTCCTACTAAACCATTGAGATAGTTAATTAACCGTTTTTCCGGGTTTTCGTAATCAATACGTCCAAACATACTACCGAAAAACATTAAAACTCTAGCCACGAGAACTTCATTCGCGATTTACGCGTAACCTTTGCCAGGACAGTGCAAAATATTTTTGCCAAATTCCCCAACTTTATCGATTTATTCGTTTATCATTTCTCTGCCTCGATATAGGTACGAAAGAGAAAGTAAACTAGCCAACTAAGCTAAAAAAGTTCGAGATCCGATTTAGCCTAACGGGATCAGCAAACTAAACCGAAAAATGCATTGAAAATCGCACGAGAGTACTTGAAATTTCGATTCGAACGTATACGCTTTCAACAATAAAACCAGCTCACCTGGACACCGCACTCATTGGCGCATGTTAACAGTAAAGGCTTGCGGTGCTTGTATAGCTCTCGGTACTGCCTGCGGAAGTTCTCGGCGTACCACAGCAGCGTTTTCTCAACAGGACTGACTGCGGAGTAGCTGCTCGGCAATTGTTTCAGGTACTCGTCGTCGACAAGCCGGACGGGCTTCTCCGGCTGACTCAGCCTCACCAGTCCAAGCTTACGACGCGTAAGCTCGAGCTTCTCAGGATTGATCTCGTCTGTACCAGCACCAACCTCTTCGGCTTCATCCTCCGTAACGCGATCGGCGAATTCTTCGAACTTTAGCAGCTCGGCTTCTTCGTCGGAGATTAGTGACTGAACTGCCTCATCCGACCCGAACACGCTTTCGAACTTCTCGTCCTCCATAACGATACTTGGGGAACGCGAAACCTCACCTGGACTTTACGTTACGATACGCGATTGAAAGCCGACCAAAAAGCCGGATAGGCGAAAATTCTATCCCCATGGAAGCGCGCGCGCGACCGGTTGAATTTGATCGATAAAAGCCCGTTGACAAACACTTGCCGCCATCTTGTTTGTGTACGAAAAATGAATACCGTGGAACTACGTTATCAACGGATGTTCTACGTTTTACCGATTGTCAGTAATTTACAAAAATTTGACAACTGTAGAGGTTATTAATTAATTTTCATGATTAATTGTAAATAAATGTAGAAAAAACGTATTAATTGAAAAAATCACTTTAATTACATATCGTTTAACTTGTATAAAACATGTTTGTTAGAACAAAATACGTACAAGCGGTTATTATTTGTTTTTCTTGCGTATCGAGTTTTTATGAATATATAAGTGTGTGTATTCCGTATATATACCGCTCATTCGTATGTATAATCTAACATTCATTCGTAAATCCGAATATAACAAACATTTTTCTCGCTTTTTAACGCACGTAATAATCGAACGAAGCAGACACGTTCGCACGACTCTGATACATTCAACTCAACCATTCTCGTTTATTTGTTCAGACTCACGAGTCTCGTTGAGCTCTCCGACAACTTTTCCAATTTTATGAGACCAAAAAAATATAGGAAAAAAAAAAAAAAAAAGATTTCTATTTTTATGTACCGTTTGCAATAATATAATAGAGATAAATTTTTTTTTTCGTTACATCTACAGAAGAGCGACGACGCATTAATTTTTTCTCTACGCAAGTACATGTATACGTGTGTGTATTGAAAAATGGTCGTAATAGATGAATTTAAGTATAGCAGAAAAGACGTTTTAATTGAATTACGGAAAGAAGTTGTGACCAAGTCGGAAGAGTAATCGGAGAAAATCACAAAAATTGACTCAACTATTATTTGCGCGATAGTTGCCTTAGCACGGAATCCCAGGGGAAGGGCGTCCGTGAAAAAAAAATCGACGTTTTCTCTTAGTGAGTTTTTAAGTTGCTTACGTCCAGCTCAGTTTGTAGCCTAGTACGCTTTGATTAGTCGGAATTCGTATTGAATGAAAACTTATAGCCGATTTCGATTTGAATTCAATTCAGTATTCGGTTTGTCGCACCTCTGTTGTAAAAAAATTTCGTTTTATGGCATATGTACACGTTTAGTTAGAATCCATCCTCCACTTTTGGACGGCCTCGCGTCTAGCGTCTGGCACCAGTTGAGATCTCATGCCGCCAAGAACGTTGTTGGTCGCCTCGGTCGCTATAATGAATGGCGCCACGACCGTTGGTGGTATCTGACGTACAACAGCACCCACGGCACCAGTGACACCCTTTTGTTCGTGCTCCTCACTCGCCACTCTTACTAGTTGGGTAGCCGTCTCATTGATTCCCTGTTAAACACCAAATGACAAACGTGTAAGGCTCGGTCGTGACAGCTAGTAAAAGCTAATGGAGCAAAACAGTTAAAACAACTCACCTCTTTGACAAGCATATAGGCATTAGTCACACCCTCTCGAATGTCAAGAGGCTGGTTATAGCGTTTCTTGCGACCTTTACGGCCTTTCGTGGGACGTCTTACGCTCGGACCTGGACTGACCATGTCATATGCTGTTTCGGCTGTACTTTGTATGGCAAGGACAAGCCGCGAGGTCAGCTCCAATGCTGCCATTGCCGTCGATGTAGTGAAACTATTGGCACCACGCTGAAGTCCTCGAACTATTCTGCCGTCCTTCTGGTACTGCTCGATTGGAAGCCAAAACAGATCCCGTATTCCTTGGACTATGAAAAATTTTTACTTGATTTAAGAAATCCCCCAATTACCAATGCTTATCAAAACTGGGGAATCCAAAGTACGTACACAGTTGAACAAGGGAGTGCATAGGGCCAACTCCACCCAACAGACTGGGGAGCTGATTTTTCTTGATGTCTTGCAGCCACTCCGAAAATATAAAGGCAATCAATTTTTCGAAACCCAATAAACCGTGTCGATGCATCAATTTCTTCAGTCTTAACTCGGAACAATTCAACTGAGTCAGTCCCATTATCAAACCGGCCAATGGTCCGTGTGTGAGATCGATACGATTTCTTCCATGGTAATCTAATCGTACTAAAACTTCCGGCGCAAACGTCACACTTCTTTAAAAGATAAAAAAAAAGATATATTCAAAACATGAATTTAGCGAGCAAAGAAACTGATTTAAAAAATATTTGTCTAAAATAAAACTTCACCTGAAATACACGGGTTGACTGAGATCTTGTGTCTCCGTCATTATTTTCGCGCTTGGCTTCGATTCCTTGATAGTTAGCTCATCCTCCAACAAAATCATCAGGTTTTGATCTATGTTGGCATTGTTTTGCACGTCCACAGTGTCATTTGCATTAACATCGTCTTCTGCTACGCACATGACTGGATGATGCGTTGGCGTGCCCTGCTTTGAGCCAGACAGTGATGACATGCTACTCGTCAGCGACGTACTGTCGATGTCCTGCTTAGCACAACTACCAAGCTCGCTAAAGAACGAGATAAGAAATAGCAAACTGTCCTGGTCGATGTTCAGCCGCACAGGCAGTAGGCTGATTTTCAGGCTACACTCTTGAGACGCTATCTGAGGATCAGGACGCACGTGCAAGGCTCTCACGGAAAACATGTTTGCGTGAGTTTGCTTGGGTAAAGCATCGCTGCTGTACTGGTAGAGGAACTTGTTGATCTGCGACGTAGCCAATCTGTCACGCATCTCGATGTTACTGATCAGCAGAACTTGGCGCGAGGCTTCCTTCGTGTTGTCTGGATATACATCGTGTTGAAAGCGCACCTTATCCAACTGCAGCTCCATCAGCACATTAAGATTGCGCCCCGGTCCGCCTTGTGTCTTCCAATCTGAGCAAGGATCTTGGTAACGCGCGCGCGGTGAGCTGGGCACACTGCCAAAGTGAACTTTATTGGGAGATGCTTTACTAAAAGTCACTTCATCCAAAGCTGAGTGACTTCTATTTTCCTGATGATACGTGTAATTGTCGTAAATGGTAATGTGCTTCTTAAAGGGCATCAGCTGCTGTGGCTCACCAAAGTCTTTGCCGCCGTACATGTGCCAGACCAACGTCATTTCACACAGCGTGTATTTGAGCACCGGCGCTGGAAAATTCTTGGGCGCCTTGAGCATATCAACCTTCCCGATTGGCATTGGAAAATGATTGTCCACGATACGTAGAGACTCGTTACACAGCCATCTGACTTCCGGCAAGCCTGTGCGCGGAAGTATACCAACTCCAGCTTCCTCGCCCAAAATGCAAAAATCGTCGTCAGGATCATCGTATTCGATTATATGATCGGCGACAGCATTTTCACTTTCGGCCGCACTTGTATTTTCGTTGGCATTTTTGGACGCTGTTGGTTTCGACTCGTCCGGGAAGAAGAACACTTTCATCTGCTTTTCTTTCTCTCGCGCTCTCGATGCTATAGCTGCTATCTCGGCTAAAATGAAATGAAATTAAAATTTGATTGTACGCACGTACTTTGAAAACAATAAGAAAATTTTATTCTCATGCGTGTAAACAATTACTTTTATCAGTGTCTTCCATAGCATCTTCGACCAAACTGTTAACGCGTTCAGCTTGGCTTTTACTGAGATAATTCACCGGGTCATCGCCAAGTAAGCTCTCTCCGTCCTCAGAACCCGGGACAGCTATACTCTCGGTACTGCCACAATTTGCTGGGGCAAGATCACCATCACTGGCAAAGTAAGTGAGCAGCTGCGTAAGTGCTTTACAAGAATCCGAGCAGGTGCGCAAGTGAAGTACGTTGTTGCTCGCACGCAGATCTACTCTCGGTGCACCGCCGCACATCTTCTCGTTTAAGCGCAGCGACAGCTCGAACAGACCAAAATCCATTACGCATACGTAGTCGTTTCGTAAATCTACGTACGTGCTCAATTTATCCGAAATAAACAGGGCTACGTTCTCGGAGATGAAGCGTAAAGTCGATGTGTTGGTCTGCGCGGCAATGTTACTCGAAATTCCGAAGCTTTCGAGCGTTATCATCGAACGCAAGGGTAAATTTATTGGGCTGTAAAATGAATTGTTATTACCATCGTCTTTTAAATTTCGATATTCTAAGCGTAAAATTAAAAATTCAATGTGTTGAACATTTACCAATAATCTATAGCGCTATCCCAAAAATGAACATGTAGTTCAGTCAAAACTCCAGGTGGAATGTACCCCAGAACTGGATGATCTTTGACATCCAGACAATCAATCATTTGTGAGTACCAGGAGTTTTGGGTAGCACACACTTTATGCTTTAAGGTTGCATTGTTTAAACCAACGGCCACTCTAAAAGTCTTTAAGTTTGAAAGATTAATGAAAATGTAAAGAAATTTCAAGCGTATCTTTTGGAAAAGAAAAAAGAAAAAAGAAAAATTACTTTAATTCGTTGAGTTTCTTGGGCAGATTGTATTCGAACGGCAACAAATAACATGTCTTTATCCATAGCTTCCATCCTAATATTAGCACCAGATTCACTTCTGTATATCGTACGCTGACAATGCTTTGGTATAATGCTGTTGATAGATCGTAAAGGAGGAGTCTGCGAATGCATGGTAGTTATGCCGCAATGATGCAGCAATACCTCTTTAGACATGACGCACACGTATCCTAAATTCTCATCGCCTTTGTAACTGGTAACAGAGAATATGGTCATTTCATCGAGTCTCAAAACGATTTCACCGTGTTGTCCAGGTATGACTCTGTGCGAAGAATCTCTGACTGGAGTGTACATAGATAGTAGACCCTGATTTATGTTCAACAGTACACAAATTTTGCTTTGACCGTTTTTAAAAACACGATTTAGTTTGTCACGGTTGTTAGCTTTGTCTGTGGTCGAGTGAAATATTCCTTCTTCATCCGAGTCAGAGTCAGAACCATATCCTATTCCACTTTTGCACATGCTAAACCTGAAATTTATCATCAAAATGATTTCTATGTATAAAAAAGTTTATGGTAATAAAAAAAAACTCAATTTACTTGGGTATCACGGATTCCTGCAACAAGGTTGATGCCAAATCTAGACCGATGTTCGTGTCTGTGTGAGTCGTGTGTTTAGACTTTGGTGCAGATGGTTTCCAAAGCAGCAAATCTGTGTTGAATCTATTGTATATTAATTCGTACAGATGTTTCGACGGAATCTGAACAGAAGCACATGGTAATCCGATTTCCAAACGAATTCTTGAACTCCTGGTTCCCTCCTCAATAAACTCATTCATTTCTGCCTTGTTCCCAGGAGTGATCACTTCCTCACCTTCCCTGAAATGAAAGGCAAAAGTAAATTGGTAAGACCTAATGAATACTTTTTTTTTTTTTTTTTTTTAACCGTAAAAAATAAATATTCAATGGAAATAACAAACCTTACTTCCGCACCATCTTTTTTTTCATATGTGCGTTTAGAGTGTGGTGTATCAGACTCGTGGATGATTTTTTTCGAACTGAACGGCGATGGCTGGTACTTTAGCTGATGTTCCATCGAGTCTTCCATGCTTTCAGGTTCACCTTCCGAACTGTCCTCGAGTGGTGCACCATACTGTTGAGGGAACAACGTAACGACGAGTCGTGGCCAGCACATATCCTCCGGCTCGTTGTGCATTGAATCATCGACGCGGCACTGGTCCGACGATACCTTACCGATCTCCAGTGGTATGTCTGAATCTGCCTCTGTGTAAGTGAGCAACATATGCCTGCACTGGACTTCGTGTCGTGATAGATAAAACGCGTTGCTTTCGAATGACGTGTGAAGCTTGGCATCTGTGAGATTAAGAGTTACATAGTCTGGACGAACTTCGCGTTTCCACCAGGGGGTACGATTTATATCGTGGAGAGGCCGAAGATCGGGTATAGGAAATCTATTAGAGTAAAAAAATTTCAATAGACAGTTTTAATAAAAGTTTAAGAGAATAAAGAAAAAATCATTGTTCGAGATCAAAGTATGACTTACCGAAGTTTTATTGCACATTTTGGAGTTGAAACTTTAATATCTACATGTGAATCTGGCAGTGACGGACCTTCGACCGCTTGCTTAAATAAAGTATGCTGGTTCTAAAAATCAAACAAATAATCACATTCAAACGTATACTTAAATAAAAATTTGTAATATTTTTACATTGTATTGTGTAAAACTTGCCATGTTTTCTTTAGCTGCAACTGTAGCTGGACTAGATACACAAATAGGACTCGGGTTCAAAAGGGCAGATATTCTATCAACTATTGTTATATCAAACTCGCCTTGACATGGCGCCAGCTCAATACTAAAATCAAATGAAAATGATATTTAGATATGACGTTCTATGAGTATGATCTGTATCAAAAAATCTAAAAGCTGCTTACTCAAACAACGTGCGAGGTTGTATGTATCTTGTCATCTGACCACGTCTCACAGCCTTCTGAGTATATTTAAATGACATCTTCAAGTCCATTTTGTTTGAGAAACCTGCGTTATTCTCCACGTTATCTTTAATAAATGTAAGCAGCTCTACAAACGTTGATCCTTGACTACTTATTTTATCAAACAAACATTCGAGAATCCCTAAGCTAGCTAATGTTAAGTTGCCAGATAAATAACAGCCATGCATAGTTTTTTCCTCGCTACCGTTGATTACTAAAGGAGCTCCCAAAAATCTGGATAAAGAAATAAAAAATCGAGACTTTTAAAAGAGTTCTAAATAAATTAAATTAAAGAAATAAAGCCATACCTCAAATGACTAAGTTGACAAATATCTGAAAACAACTGCGAGATCTTTTCAAAGTCCTTGTTACCGTAAACGTTACTCGCAAGCGCGCCGAGCTTGTTGAAGAACTCTTCAGCCGTACTTTTCATCACATTTATGCTCGTCTTGGAAAGTCCACCATCGACACCCTCGATAAGTATCTCTTCGTGCAACAGCACCAAAGCGACCGATGCGATGCGTACATTGAATTGCGACGTCTCGACCGATGGATCTACGTCGATGCTGTTTCGATACTTGTGATGCTTGCCTCCACCGACTGAACTCTTGGAGCTTACACTGTTAGCTGTGAAGCTACCGTCCATACTCGCATTTACATTGCTGTTGATCGAGTTGGTCATTGAACCGCTACTTCCGATGTGATGCAATCGCACCATTGGCAAGAATTCATCCTCATTGTCCGAATCCGCTGGATTGCTCGACCAGCCTTGATTGTTACGCAAATCCTAAATTTACATTTTTATTTTTATTATTGCTATAAGCATAATCCTAATGTGGATCAAGTGTTTTTTACGTGTTGAAAAAAAAAAAATAAATAAATAAATAACAATAATAAAAGATAAATTTATGCTGCTGCTAAAAAAAAAAAAAAAAAAAATGTAAATTAAAAGAAATTCACCATCGTGCGCAGCCCTTGCATAGGATTGATCTGATTAAGAAGCTCACGTTCAACTCGGTTGAAATCGCTATGAGCCATAGGCTTTTCGGCACAAACGGTTCTTGGCATAACACTGGTCGTTTCATTATCATCTGGTGACGCGAGACCGTTCAACAACTCGTACAAAACGTGAGCTTGCCGTGGACTCAGAAACATTATAAGAGAACCCAAAGTTACCGTTAACTCTACCTGAAAGTTATCAAGTAATTTAAATTAAGGGATTTGTTTTCGAATTATTTGTGTAACCGGTAGTAGCACACTCACTTTAGATCCCGCGATACTGGAATCTTGTTTTAACCGCAAGCGAATTTCCTGAGATCCAGATAATTTTGCACACATAATGGGATTGAATTTATCATCGGTTTCAATATACGTACTTCTTCTGGGTGGTATTTGCATATTTTGCGTTGGAGATATTTGCGCGGACGAATAATGGCCATCTGAATCCTAAAGCGAAAAATTCAAAACGTCATTAAAAACAAAATAAATGTGATTCTGATGAAGACATTAAGTAATTCAAACATGAATGGTGATTAATACGTTTGAGTCGGGAGATGATTCTCTGCTATCCGATATTCGACGAGAAGTAGTTCTGCATTGTGACGGAAACTCATCGAGATGAAAAGTTACACCTTCGAGGTAAAAACGTTTGGTAGAAAAAGCTGACACAAGAAATCCTTTGTTCGGTTGGTCGGGATCCGTGGTTTCGGGTGACGGATCGGAGCTCGCCTCGTCAGAATAATCCAGAGTCTCAATCCGAATTTCTATGGCTACTCCCGTCTGTGAATCCAGTGGCACATGCTCCAAGCGTATCACGACGTTCTTAAATCGCACTTTTATTTTGGAAAATACTAAAAAGATGGTCAAGTTTGTAAATTTTCATCAATTATTATTATACTCACTGTTTAACATTGCAATTCATAAAATTTACCCGAGTCTATAGTGTTAGCACACAATTCAATTCCTTCTATGGGTTGATTGTTACTTGCATTGTCTTCCTGTTTCAAGCATTCTGCAGCTAATTGCATGCTGGAAGTCATGGAATTCATCATAGACTCTAGTACAGAGCTATCTGGCTTAAGTCTCGGTTTAGGCTTTAAAACTAGCTTCAATCCGGTGATTTCAATATAGGTACTCTCGGTAAGCAATCGTGTCCAGGGTATATTGGCCACGATTTTATCGGCACTACCGGATATGAGGTCCACTGGCAGATTATATTTTTCTGACATTTCATTGAAAGCCTGTAATTTATAATAACATGTAAGATTTTTTTTTTTCAATTTTACAAAATAACAAGATGGTTGAATGTTTAAATGAGTTTGCTTGATCCAAACCAAGCGGAAAATTTCAAATTTGCGCATCTGGATGAATCGATCTTTAAAACATAAGACTGATCAAAGTAATGATGATTATTACACTATAATTTTCTTATCTGACGATTGCATTAGAGTCTTTGTTTATTTATTGCTAATTTATGATTGGATGACAGCAATGACAGTTAAGGGAAAAAACAATTTCGAGCAGATGAAACTTACTCTCTGGTAAATGTACTTGTGAAAACTCTATTATAGTGTTGAAAAAAAAAAAAAAAAAAAAGAAAGAAGGAAAGAAAATATATCCATAAAAAGTGGTTTTAACAATGATTGGACAAACAATTGCAACTAAAGCAGTGTATCATCAATTGAAAAAAGAAAAAGGAAGTTAAAAAAGTTGACATGAGCTATATAAAGTATGAAATAACTTTGTATAGATTTGCATGTGAGATTAGCTTGAGCGAATCATAAGTGCCATATCATGAGTGCATAGACGCCACAGAAGAAGACATGGACATGCAAAAACAAAACGAAAGAAAGAAAGAAAGAAAGATAGGAAGCGAAAGAGAGAGAGAGAGAGAGAAAGAGCAAAAGAACGGGGTCTTGGTAAAGACAAAGAAACGACAGCAGGTAGGTACAATTGAAAAGAAAAGAAAGGTGCCCTCACGGCTCACCTGTACGTCGAGACGGACGTTACCCACGTCGATGTTGCCATGGTAGAGATTAATGGACAGCTTGTTAATGTCGAGATCATCCTCAAGGAACTGTCCGCAGTAGCGTTTGATCAGGTAGGTGCAAATGAGCTTCTTACCTTGCTCGTGCCATTGCAACGGCAGTATGTTTAATTTAAACATCTCACCCGCTAAGATGCATTGGTTGTGCTTGAGTATAGACCAGCACGCGTTGTTTCCGTAGATGGGTAAATCGACCCGAGAACTGATCCCAAACAACACAGCGCGTCGTCGTCATCCAGGCTTCCAGCCTGAGTCTCTGTCGTGTAAGTACTCTCCTCTGCACTCTCTATTATTGTGTCAAAACAACGGCCCAGCAGCGCGCAGCTGCATCAGCTACGTACGACTACGTCGTAATATATATACCTATACTTTAAGTTGAAGTAACACAAGAGAACTGAGAAGAAGAGAGAATGCGCACACGGGTGGACGTTTAACACTTTAACAACCTGCAACATAATAAATTGAATCAAGAACGAGTGCGATAGAGATGGACGAAGCCAGCATGCACATAGGTAGGTATATACTTAAGTATGGAAGTACAACAAAACTTGAAATGATGCTCCATTAACAGCAGCTGAGCTGAGACGAGAAACAATTCATTTAAGCTGAGCAAAGTTCTGAGAAACTGATGGTAATGTAATAATAAAAAACAGAAGAGTGAGTGATTACTTGTGAGGCTCAACACAAAACATATTGTACACAATGTAGGTACTGACGCGTTGTAGCTATTGTCAATACTGTCATGAGCTGTAAGTCATGAACATTTGAACCAAAGTGCCAGAAGAAATCAACACAATTTTGTGTTTTGGTTTGGTTGCTGTTATTTGGACGGGCCCAATAATTTGTTTGACTACTGTAGCAGCACGTGTGTCGATCTGCAACTACTAACATGAAAACAGATCAACAGCTGAGTCATATACACTCCAGCAGCTCCTTTATTTATCTTCTTGATTCTCCTTTCTATTTTACGTTCTCTCTTTCTGTCTTGTATGTCTACTCTACTGTAACTTAACTGTACTCCTTACTCTCTCTCGTGTTTTGTTTTTTTTCCCTTTCCATCTTCAGTTTTATCTTTCTCTCTCCTCCAGTGTTTTTATATAAGTTTTTATACAAATTACGACATTTCTGGTTTTTGACCTGTTCTTTATGTTATGGATGGCCTTGGGTCCTTTGTCCTTGGGCTGAGACAAATATATATATCATATCTTCATAGACAAAAGTAATCATAGACATTTGAAAAATTAAGAGTTTTTAAATCACGAAGAATCACTACTTAATTTCACAGCTCTATGATCTAGGCACCCGAAATCACTACTTAATTGTTTTGAAGACAATCTGTTCTGTGGAATTGATTGAAATCAGCTGATACATATCCCGCGTGTAGTTAAGATATATATTTGTATAGGTATGATTGTGACAAAACCAATACTTACAAGGCTCTAAAACAATCTTGTGGTTGGTCGAAACCAGCTAGTGGAAACTTTTTGATTCGGCTGTCTCCCAGTGAGTTGTTGCGTGTTTTGGTCAACATTATTTCCTACAATCGAACACACACTCTCGATTAATTTATTCGCAAGCAAAGATTGCTCAAAATTGATAAACAAACGAGCGGTGAGTTTTTTATTTAAGTACTTTTCGGTAAACAAGTTATCACGAAATTTCAATTTTTTAATGATCCCATATCACAATCATAATTTTGGGACGCAATATTTAATTTGCATTTTGGTAAAATTGTTTTACATAATTTTAATGATACATATATTACAAATCGACAGCTTGGTCAAAGAAAGCGCTTTAACGCAAAATTGCTTTCAAGGAAGCGCTAAAGCTCAGAATTATTCAGGAATTTATTCCTTAAGTTTTGTAGTGATAGCTTTGTCTATTGTATTTGTAGCAAAAAAATGACCAAAACACACATACGCTGAAATTAAATTCACCGTAAAGTGATACACGCAAATCTTATTAACAAACTGCTCTTTCGGATGAGGTTTGTTTTCGTTTTTACGCGACAACAGTGCTGCCACTCCAAAATTTCAGGGTTTCCTTGGAGGTAACAGCAACATTTTGAGTTATCTTGTTTTTTGACGGCAATTCTAAGTTAGCGCTTTCTTGAAGGCAATATTTTGAGTTTGCGCTTTTTTAAACCAAGGTACACAAGGCTTCGAAGTATGTGTCAGTCACTTAACTTGATGAGCTCTAAATTTTTGTGCGCAATATTTTCTCATTGAGGTGCCTATCTACACTAAAAATGCTAACAATTCTTAACAAAAAAAAAAAAATTTGTCTCTACTCGTAAGACGGAAAATAAGACGTACGAAAAATGTTGAGCAAGTTTTATTGCGATTTGCGCAACGACAAAAGACGAGTTCTTTTTTTTTTCACTGCAAGTACTGCAATAAGTAGGCGGAAAAAAGAAAACAAGTCAACACTCAATACCTCAACTGTGTGGATATGATCAGCGCCAGTGTAAGGAAAAGTCCACGCAGGGTGCCAGGGTGACAACTGCACAGAGTGTCTAATGACGTTTCATTCATTGGTTAATTTGTATCGACGCAACAAAAGTTTGCACATATAATTGTATCCGTTGAGATTATTATTGGTAACTTGCGATAGAATACGCGACAGTGGTTGAAAAATTTTTTTTTTTTTTTTTTTTTTAGAAGAATAAGAAGAATTATTAAACGTACAACGGAGAGATCTTCTTAACCTCGTAAGGTGACGCGATATATTTTGGATCAGATCGTTTGACAGTTCATACGGTTCGGAGTATCATCCGACAATGGCATTCACAAATATTTTATTGTTGAGTCAAGTGGCAGGATACATAGTTGCTCTTATTCTTTCGCTGTGCATTATTGTGCCCATGAGTCTACACGAAGATGAATTCAGGTAAAAGATGCTGCCAGCCTCCTATTGTTAACAATGTTATTGTTACCTTCTTTAGTTAACAATGATTTTAATTGAGTTGTTGGCAAACCAAGAATCAGATATTTATTAAATGTTGTTACTTTTAGGGGACACTGTCTGCTATTTTCTACTGGCAATTGGAGAGAGAACGATGGGCAGTTTGTGCCCGACTGGTCCTACAAAATATATTGCAACTACACCATTATGGTTGGGTTGATAATTCTTTTTGTTACAGCTATACAAATCTACAGGATGTCTATGCTCATGTACAAAGGAGAGGACAGTTCATTCCTATCCGCTTTCATAGATGTTGTTACATCAATTTTTATCACGATTCTTACTTTAATTGCTGCGGTAATTATCACTTTAGGCTTTATGACATGGTGCCAATGCATGACCAAAAGATTTCCATCTTGTGAACTGGCAGCAGGTAACGACATCGACAAAGCTGATGATATAAATACAACTGGGTTCCACATAGAGTTAGGTGTTGCGCAGTTTGGATCTTGGAGTAGCTTATCTATTTGGGTGGGTCTTTCTGTATTTGCAACATTAAAATTGCTAAGTTATCATCAGATTGAAAACATGAAGGTTTCCATGTACAGAGAAAGGCAGAGATTGATCGAGGCTGCTAGCAGTGGTCAGCCAGATATTTAAAAAAAAAATAAATCAAGTCTATCTGTTTGTTTTGTACAAAGTATTATTACTATTTGAAAGCGTGATCCTAATGTTATTTGTTGCTTAGAGAATTATTTTATCCCATTAACTTTAATCATAGCTTTAATCGTGGTACCGCATGAAACTGTTAATATACCTCATACATATCACAATGACGCAAATCAAATCAATGCTTCATCATGTAAAAATATGTTACATTTAGATTATTGAATGAAAAGGAAAGGAGTATAAAAAGAGAAAATAGTGATGAATTACAGCAAATTATAAAAAGAATGTTTTATTTTAAAAGTTATACAAAATAATATCTATTTGTAAATAACACAGAGGAATTTGTCGAAATTACCTGATGTATGTTACACGTGTAATATAATCGTTAAAAAAAATTTATATATTTTACATAGAGTTAAGTATAGTGTACAAAAACTTCGTCAAGCTTAATAAAATCGCTTAAGCGATAATATTTAGCACAAAATTAATTGATCTTCAGCAGAATAACTTTACAGACGCCTTGGTTGTTGCGTCGACTGCCTTTGGGACAGGACTTCCTGGGCGCATCAATAATCACGTGGGGCCCGATGCTCGTATCAAGACACTGGAGCTGGAACGTTGTCTCGTTAACGCCCAGCGCACCACCTTTGCAAGGTCCTTCTTTCATACCTAATGGGTAGCATCCATCTTCAAAGGGTACAATGCCATCCATAACACAGGGGTTTTCAACACAACTGGGTAGCGACTCATTTAGCGGCATGTATACGTAGTGACTATCGGGACAGGGTCCACGACGAAAGGCTTCGTGACAGCTGTCGTTAAGCGGAAAATAAATGTAAAGGGGCTTGCAGTCACATCGTCCATCATAGAGCAGCATGTGCTCCGCGCACTTGGGTGATTCAGTTGGTTTGGGCTCGGTTGTCTGTAAATTAAAGATATTGTATTATGAGTTTGCTGTGATTGTTTGGTACGAGTCTAAAAACATTTTCAATTGTTTTTGAGAGAATCGTAAGTTTATCATTTTTTGTATGTAAGAGTGTTTTTTTGGAATGTTTGTAAGCAATGTGTATAAATACCGTGAATAATATAGTGTATGATATGGGTGTGAAGTGTGGATAGAGTGAATTATTTGGAAATTTTTTTAACTTGTGTATAATTAATAAAGATATCCATTGATTATTCGAATCTTTTTGTAACTTCTATAATTAACAAAGATATTAAATAAAACAGAAAATTCTTATTATGTTAATTGTAAGAAATTTTATTTCCCTTTCTGCTATTCAACTATAAAAGACTTTTAAATAATACTTTATGCCGGTTAAGTATTACGTTTTCAACAATTTTTATGACGAAAATTAATCAAATGTCTCTATTTTAATAAACAAACTGTTTTCTAATGTAGATATTTTCGAAGTTAGAAAAATAATGCATTCATTACATTATTAAATACTTGGGGTAGCACACGTTTTAATGGCAACTGTACTTTTTTTTTTATTTATATCGTATACGTATTTAATGTGTCGTTAAATTTTTTTCAAAATCAACGAAATTATTTGAAATCATTTTATTTTCAATTTATTAAAATTAGAAGTTAGGAAATCTTTTTTAGTCAGAAAATTTTATTGAAAAATATAATTAAACAACACAGCCCCATAAAATTTTTTTTGTTTCTGTAGACTATAGACTGCTCATCTTCTATGTAAGTATTTTAGGTCTGTAGATTTGAATGTTTAGTTAAAACTAACGAGTCAAGTCTAATCGTTTTTATGTTTTATTTTAATTTTATTTTTTTTATTACTAAAGCCGCGGAAAAATCAAGCTAAATTTCATTATACTATAGACGTTACCTAAGCAGATCTCAATGTTAACTCTCTTTAGGCTGCCGAAATAAAAAATGTTCAAAGGGCTACGTAATCGTCAAAAAAACTTTGCAATCGGTTGCAATCGATGGTCACGTATTTTCTATTTGTCTATAAGTAGATATACAAATCGTTTGATATTTCATTGTAAATAAAAAAAACCCCTAGAATTAAAAAACTATTTTTTATTAAATCTACTCGACAGTTTGACTAATACTGTCAAATTTAAACTATTTAATTCTAGTTTAATTAATTAGTAAGCCAATTAGTTGTTAAGAGATTTTTTAAATTTTGTTTCAATATACTTATCAGGTTGCGGTTGTACGAGGAAACATTTGTCGTGTCCACTATATGTATGCGAGTTATATAAATGTTGATGTAAGAAACGTCACAGTCAAATCACATTTTGAAATTTGCTGATGAAATGCTAAGCGTATGTTTATGACTTCTACGAGGACATTCAACTTTTGTAAAACGGTTGGTCTAAAACTAGCATTTTAAATTCAAACTTATCTATATAAAAAAAAAAAAATAAAAAAAAAGACACCATCGCTAACTTAACTGGGTTTCGAAACATTTCACTTAATCTTTCGGTTAACTACTGATGCGAGAAGGTCGTATACAAAAACAATGTGGATTTGTTAAAATATTTGATATCCAAGAATCAATGACATTGTGCATTGCTCACAATTTGTTGTCCGACTTAAATAGAGCGGTTGGCGTGATACTTATTGAAAAAAGGCAGACTTACATAAAATCTATTAAAAAATTTTTTTCATTATTTTAAATTTTATTTTCTCGTACTTAGCATCATTTTCTGTTTTTCCTCTTTGGAGTTTTAATGCTTGGTCCAAAAATTACTTATTATCTTCTTAATATCTACGAGGGTCCATTTGTAGGGGGCGTATGAATATTTTGCCTTATGTTGCTGCTTATCGTCCTAAATCTTGTACTTATCATTAGAAGAAAAGCGGAAACGTATGTATGAAGAAAGCGCGCCCTCAAAATGGTTCAAAGATTTTTTCAAAATGCAGAGAAAGCAGTCTTTTACCACAAATTATTTTGTATGGGCCTTAGAAATTTCATCATTAAACAAATCTTAGTGCAAAAAATATTTAAAAAAGTGTTTCCGAGTACTCTGAATGGTTATTGATGAAAATTTCAATACTTTCTTCGCATTTTTACTGGAATTATTCATTGTTTTTATTTTCGCACGACCCTCCAGCATATCAGCGGTTAACTGAGAGACGAACTGTAATAAACAAAACAACGGAATCAGCTAAATGGTCTTTGCGTGTTTTGGTCAACACTGTACAATCGAACATGCGCTCAGCTGTTGTGGTTACGAAAACTGACAAAAATTTCGTTTCCGAATATCCTCCTCGGAATAGTATAGTTTATCACGCGTTGAGTGAGTATTGTACGAATAAGAATCTATCCGCACCTACGACTTATATTAACATTATTATGAAAGTATGCACGTGCAAATCACAAAAAAATTGCTTTGATCATAGATGCTGTCATGATACAGGAAACTACTTAAACTCGTCATCGTTGGAAGTGTAATTTTGATATCTCTGCATATGTTTTTTATCGATTCCTTTAATTATCATTGATATTATTTTGCGAAAATGATTGAAAAAATTAAAAAGAAAAAAAAAAAGTAATTCATGTTTTTCTCTACAAGTAGGATAATTTTACTACGGTATTTTATTATCAACTTCAAAAATTAACGAGTTTCTTAAAAACAGCATGTTTCAAGTACTAGAAAAACGCCTAGTCCATAGAGCACAGTGCAAATAACCACACTACAAATTTAAAAAGTGTTATTTTAACATAATTGTTTTTAGGGTGTATTATTACAACAAATTTCTATATACAAATCATAAAATGCAAAAATATTAACATTACATGAAAATTTCTTTATGATCTTTCAAATAAATTAATCAAAAAGTTACAATACAAAGGAATACTAATTGCAAGTACATATACTTAAAAATAGTAATAAAAAGTACTTGCCGGCTCGCTAGCACCGACGCGCAAATCCAAGTTGGCCTCTCGGGGAAAAAGAATATCCTGTCCGGCACAACAGGTTCGCATGATCAGTGCCACAAAAATCGTTCTCATCAATATCACGAATGTCATTGTCAACCGTCCTTTTTTAATTTCTTAATTTTTAGAAAGAAAGAAAATCTCACACGAGATCGAGAACGACAGTCGTCGAATTTAATACATAGAGACGCAAAATCGCGAGGAATAATACAGGGAAAAGATAACGTGTGTTGCTCGGCTCTGTGTACTGGTACGAGTGGATATGGAATAATCGTTATTTATAAACATAGTGCCGGAGTCGGGCTCTTGGTATAAGTATATGCCATTCACGGTGGTACTTGCGCGTATGCTAACGACGACGCACTTTGATTAAAACGTAGTCCCAGCAATAACAGACTTCTTATATCTACAAGATATCTACAAGATTTCTTTGAGATGGACATTAGAATTGAAACTGCGTTCGCTGGAAGATATCATGTCAAAGCTTATTGGAGAGACCGACGCGTAAGTATTAATAATTTTTGTGTCATGGGTGCGCCTCTATATATTTCCATGCAGTTACGATTTTTTTTTTTTTTTGTTTTTTTTAATTGGTGTTTCAGTGGATGTATTATTCGTGAAACAGGAAATTTTCAGTGTACAAGAGCCGTGCACGCAGTCTTTACTTCGAACTGATTCATTTCAGACAAAACTATAAAAGCGCGAGTTGGAAAAATATGCAAATGCGAGGACTAGAAATCTGATGCTAAAAGTATAATGTATGGTAAAATAGATTGGTTTTTTGATCGTAATCTTTGGATAACAAGAGTTATGCTATATATTTGCTTAACATAATGATTTTAGGCTCGTGATGAAGAAACTCTTGAGTTTTTGGATCGTAATTGTAAGTTGAACATTAACGAGCTTTTTTAAAAAGTGTCGCAAAATAGAAAATACTTAGAGACAAAAATTACCATTTTTTAAATATTTATAATCTTGTCATTAATTACTCCATGAAAATACCCGTGAAATTTTCTTCAGCAAGGACACTTGACTTTGCTTTCTCTTTTCCTCTTTTTTGTTTATCAATTCGGTTATGGGTTTCAGAATAGTTTTTTCTTTTTCCTCAAGATTTTTTTCGTTTTTTGGATTACTCGCAGGATTCTCACACTGTTTTTCTTCCTTTTCAAATTTTTCATCTTCTTTATTCTTTGGTACAGACATGATTTCAGGACTCTTTTTTTTCTCCACTTCAACCCCATCATCTCTTTCATTTAGCGGCTCTAATGTGGGTTCCTGAATCTTTTTTTCATTTACTTCATGCTTCAACTCGGGCAAAGGATTCAAATTGTGTTTTTCTTCCCACTCAAGTTTCCCATTTTCTATATGCTTTGGTTTGGGTACAGGTTCGAAAATGTGTTTCTCCCCCATTTCGAGGGGATAACTTTTCACATCCTGTAAAATTTAGAAAAATCCGGTTAACTTTTTATTCCATATTTACATATTAAAATTCTATACCTTGATGTCCTCATTAAATGTTTCAAGTATTTTATCTTCTTCATTTTTCAGTTGCAACGTAGGTTTATTTTCAAGGTTTTTTTCTTGTTCAATATTTGGCTCAGATGAGAATTCTTCACTCTGTTTCACTTCTCCTTCGAGTTTTTCATCTTCTGTACTCTAAATATTGAAAGAAAAAAAAAAGTAAAAAATTTGTTATTTTACCACAACGTAAATTTTTAAATACTACTAAGTATATACCTTAGTATCTTCACTGATTCGTGGATTTGGTAAAAATGAATTTTCATCATACTCTGGACACGATTTGTATATTTGGAATATTTCCAATAACTTTTGAGGTGGTAACTCTTTAAAAGTAGTCGTGATGTCAATATTTTTTTCAATGAATTTGGCTCCGCATCCTCGAGCAAATGATCTATAATTTATCAAAAGGATATTTAATAAATGAATGTATGAAAATCTAACAAACGTTGAAATATTTAAATTAATTTAAAAAGTAAATAAAATATACTCTATCTCTTGAATCACTTTGATTTTTGATGATCTCAAACAGTGTTTAAGGAAAAACCAAAAAGCTCTTAGATTTTCTCTTTCAAAGGATTGGAAGGCATTCTTTTTAGGTTCCACTTTAACAACTCTCATAGGCATACTCAACATATCTTTATTTGCTACTCTAGAGACTGGCCATGGTATAAAAGACGTTCTGGGCACCTCACCTAATATTTGACTGTCAAAAAAAAGCTTAAGAAATACATTAAACTGTGTATAAAAACGTTTTAGTTTAACAGAATCGTTGAGTACATTCAATCTCTGAAAAATAAAAAACTGGTTGATATTTTTGAAAAACAAACAATAAATTTTTCATACAAGTATACATACATCCCAAGTTTCAGAGCCCACAGCAAAGTAAAAAACTGGCCTGCCATGACAAAATAAACTCGTTTCATGAACTAAGTTATAAATAAGCATCACAATTGATGTTCTGTCGGATGCAAACAATATTATTTGGGCATTAGTTTTGCTTTTCCAATCATTATGTGGAACATCAGTTAAGTAATGGCCTGTCAGGTTTTCATTCATAAAATTATCCCTAATGGCCATTGCCCATATATCAGTAAAATTCAACTCCTTCAAACTCAATCTGGATTTGTGATCTTTTAATAAACTTTGCAAGGGACTGTTTGGCGTGAGAAATGAACGATTCTTTTCAAACATATTGATCTTGGGTACGCCAATTTTCAACAACTCTTCCGTCAAAATCCCTAAGCCTGAATTGTTTTCAATCACATGAGACGTGTTTTGCAATAAATCTTGTTCAATCATGGAACAAAACTGTTTCGCGGTGTCACGATTTATCAAGTGTAGTGATAAACTTTTTCTTTTTCCTAAAAATTTCGTAGGTATAAAATTCAAATAATTGTTTTCCTTCAAATGATTAACTAGTTCTGGATGTACTGTAGCCGGTCTGGACGGCCGTTTTTTAAGCTTTTTAATTGTTTTCTTAACAGGTAATTCAACGTTTTCAGCAGTTGACAACTTTTGGAAAGAACTTGTGTGAAAATGACGAGTCCGCCATATACTTCTGCACAACATTTTGACAGTTTAAAGTAGTATTTTGAGTTGAATTTAATTAATAACTAATTATTTTTTGTTTTTAATATTCCTTCAAAAAGAGAGTAAAACTGTAAAGAAACGTCAAACATTACGTAAGAACACATAACAGCAACAAAATGCACACACTTGAATCATAGTTAGACTCAAGTTTTCTTGTTCACTAAAACTTAATTGTTGAACTTTTAAATCACTGGTAATCTGTTGGGTAAGTATTGCGTTCCTGAATTTTTTTTCGAAATTCCACGTGTGAGGTCAGAGGATAAGTTTTTTTGTACTTAACCTTGACTTGAACGCCGGTTCGATATGACAATGTTCGATATATGGCAGACTAAGAATTTCTGATACGATTAAGTAATTGTTTTTATATTTTAAAGTTTTTATGTAAGTATAAATGGTAATTGCAAAACTTTTTTTATGACACTTTTATGTTTACTTCACAGGGTTTTTTAAAAGACATAGGGTGTATTCCGCAAATGCTGCCAGCAGTTAAGTTACGTAGGTCGTGGTAACGCCGCATGGTCGGGTAGCGCTAGCGTCAACCTGTACTAACTGTCGGTGGGTTCCGCATGTCAACAAACTCCGAAATATCAGATGGCATGGGAGCGAAAACAGTAAAAAATATCAAAGTTTGTTGACATGCGGAACCCACCGACAGTTAGTACAGGTTGACGCTAGCGCTACCCGACCATGCGGCGTTACCACGACCTACGTAACTTAACTGCTGGCAGCATTTGCGGAATACACCCATAGTCCGCAGGCTAAGTATACGTCCTTAACCGCCTTTTTCACTAACGTTTAGAATAATGATTGAGACAATCAATGATTGTATCATGAGTTTTTGTATAAAGTTCAATTTATACAAATAAGTTGGTAAATATAGGCACACATGATTAATATTTAAACATTTTAAGCTGTATAAATATATAACATAGATTCCAAATATGCATTATTACCGCTGGAATATGCTAACAAAACCAAATATCCGTCTTTCTCACCCAGCAAAATAATAGGTATCTGTATAATCCTGTATCAATTTATTGCACACATGCGAAATGTTCAATGACAGTAAACAATGACATAATTTCAAACTTTACTTTTAACTCTTCATTTCACACGTAATTTTACAATGCAATTGATAAATTATTATTCATACAAAAGTATTAATATTCTTATAGGAGGTCGATTTTCAGGCAAAAGATTATTTGTAAACTTGCCGTAAACAGCACAGCCAATGTCAACTTTTTATTTTCCATCTATACACAACTAGTTGCGGCTGGTTTTAGCGTTTCAGATTTCTAAACTAAAAAGTGGCCCTAAAATTCTGAAGGAAAGCTTTAGATATTTTAGGCCCTAGAGCCATGTTGTCAATTATAAACCAGCCGCAACTTATTTGACAGATACAAAATAAAAATTCAACATTTTTTGTGCTGTTTGCGGCAAGTTTACAATTTATCTATTACTCGAAAGTATACATATATAGGAGGTTAATATTCGTATAAAACATACACTGCAAACTTGCCGCAAGTAGCACAAACATCGTTAATTATTTATTTTGTATCTATTTCAAGAGTTGCGGCTGGTTTATAAGTGACTAAATGGCTCTAGGGCTAAGCTGCCTAAAGCTCTCCTTCAGAATTTCAGAAGCAATTTTTGGCCAAAAAAATCACGACCGCTAGATGGCGCTGATCCTAATGATTATAACTACTTATAGTAGAGCCATTTAATCATTTATAAACCAGCCGCAGCTATTACAATGGATACAAAATAAATAATTAACGATGATTGTGATGTTTGCGGCAAGTTTACAATTTATCTATTACCCGAAAGTGTAAATATAAGGGAGGTCGATATTGGTGTAAAAAATACACTGCAAACTTGCCGCAAGTAGCACAAACATCATTAATTATTTATTTTGTATCAATTTCAAGAATTGCGGCTGGTTTATAATTGATCAAATGGCTCTACTACAAGTAGTAATAATCATTTGGATCAGCGCCATCTAGCGGTAGTGATTTTTTTGGCCAAAAATTGCTTCTGAAATTCTGAAAGAGAGCTTTAGGCAGCTTAGCCCTAGAGCCATTTAATTATTTATAAACCAGCCGCAACTGATTTGATAAATACAAAATAAAAAGTGAACATTGTTCGCACTATTGGCGGCAAGTTTACAATTTATCTTTCACCCGAAAGTATAAATATATAGGAAGTCAATATTCGTGTAAAAAATGCATTGTTAACTTGCCGCAAACAGCACAAACAATGTTAACTTTTCATTTTGTATTTACAAAATCAGTTGCGGCTGGTTTATAATTGATTAAATGGCTCTAGTATAAGTATAGTAATAATCATTTGCATCAGCGCCATCTAGCGGTAGTGATTTTTTTGGCCAAAAATTGCTTCTGAAATTCTGATGGAGAGCTTTAGGCAGCTTAGCCCTGGAGCCGTTTAATCACTTATAAACCAGCCGCAACTTTTGAAATAGATACAAAATAAATAATTAACTATGTTTGAGCTACTTGCGGCAAGTTTGCAGTGTATGTTTTACACCAATATCGACCTCCCTTATATTTACACTTTCGGGTAATAGATAAATTGTAAACTTGCCGCAAACAGCACAGACATCGTTAATTATTTATTTTGTATCTATTTCTAAAGTTGCGGCTGGTTTATAAGTAATTAAACGGCTCCAGGGCTAAGCTGCCTAAAGCTCTCCATCAGAATTTCAGAAGCAATTTTTGGCCAAAAAAATCACTACCGCTAGATGGCGCTGATCCAAATGATTATTACTATACTTATACTAGAGCCATTTAATTATTTATAAACCAGCCGCAACTAATTTGATAAATACAAAATGAAAAGTTAACATTGTTCGCACTATTGGCGGCAAGTTTACAATTTATCTTTTACCCGAAAGTATAAATATATAGGAAGTCAATATTCGTATAAAAAATGCATTGTTAACTTGCCGCAAACAGCACAAACAATGTTAACTTTTCATTTTGTATTTACAAAATCAGTTGCGGCTGGTTTATAATTGATCAAATGGCTCTACTACAAGTAGTAATAATCATTTGGATCAGCGCCATCTAGCGGTAGTGATTTTTTTGGCCAAAAATTGCTTCTGAAATTCTGAAAGAGAGCTTTAGGCAGCTTAGCCCTAGAGCCATTTAATTACTTATAAACCAGCCGCAACTACTTTCATAAATATAAAATAAAAAGTTAACGTTGTTTGCACTGTTTGCGTCAAGTTTACAATTCATCTATTACCCAAAAGTATAAATATATATGAGGTTGATATTCGTATAAAACATACACTGCAAACTTGCCGCAAGTAGCACAATTATCTTTAACTATTTATTTTGTATCTACGAAATTAGTTGCGGCTGGTTTATAATTGATTAAATGGCTCTACTATAAGTAGTAATAATCGTTAGGATCAGCGCCATCTAGCGGTCGTGATTTTTTTGGCCAAAAATTGCTTCTGAAATTCTGAAGGAGAGCTTTAGGCAGCTTAGCCCTAGAGCCATTTAGTGACTTATAAACCAGCCGCAACTCTTGAAATAGATACAAAATAAATAATTAACGATGTTTGTGCTGCTTGCGGCAAGTTTGCAGTGTATGTTTTATACGAATATTGACCTCCTATATATTTATACTTTTGAGTAATAGATAAATTGTAAACTTGCCGCAAACAGCACAGAAAATGTTGAATTTTCATTTTGTATCTGTCAAATAAGTTGCGGCTGGTTTATAATTGACAACATGGCTCTAGGGCCTAAAATATCTAAAGCTTTCCTTCAGAATTTTAGGGCCACTTTTTAGTTTAGAAATCTGAAACGCTAAAACCAGCCGCAACTAGTTGTGTAGATAGAAAATAAAAAGTGGACATTGGCTGTGCTGTTTACGGCAAGTTTACAAATAATCTTTTGCCTGAAAATCGACCTCCTATAAGAATATTAATACTTTTGTATGAATAATAATTTATCAATTGCATTGTAAAATTACGTGTGAAATGAAGAGTTAAAAGTAAAGTTTGAAATTATGTCATTGTTTACTGTCATTGAACATTTCGCATGTGTGCAATAAATTGATACAGGATTATACAGATACCTATTATTTTGCTGGGTGAGAAAGACGGATATTTGGTTTTGTTAGCATATTCCAGCGGTAATAATGCATATTTGGAATCTATGTTATATATTTATACAGCTTAAAATGTTTAAATATTAATCATGTGTGCCTATATTTACCAACTTATTTGTATAAATTGAACTTTATACAAAAACTCATGATACAATCATTGATTGTCTCAATCATTATTCTAAACGTTAGTGAAAAAGGCGGTTAAGGACGTATACTTAGCCTGCGGACTATGGGTGTATTCCGCAAATGCTGCCAGCAGTTAAGTTACGTAGGTCGTGGTAACGCCGCATGGTCGGGTAGCGCTAGCGTCAACCTGTACTAACTGTCGGTGGGTTCCGCATGTCAACAAACTTTGATATTTTTTACTGTTTTCGCTCCCATGCCATCTGATATTTCGGAGTTTGTTGACATGCGGAACCCACCGACAGTTAGTACAGGTTGACGCTAGCGCTACCCGACCATGCGGCGTTACCACGACCTACGTAACTTAACTGCTGGCAGCATTTGCGGAATACACCCTATATATATCGTGAGAGTCACGTGACCTTTTGGAATCCCAATATAAAGCAAATCCCCCCTTCTCACTCTTTTTGGTGTAAGAAATGCGCGCGCTCTTATTCCTCTCTCTCAATTCGAATTCCCAGGTGTTTGCGCGCGCATCGTCACGTGTTGACTATATACTTAACTATATAAGTATACTTTTATATGTTGACGGTGTTAGTTAACAGTGTTAACACAGCATTCTAATTGTTGTGTGGGTACAGGTATTTTAGGATTTTATTGTATCTCAATGAGATAAGCTTACGTTATAATAATTATAATATATGCACACGTATTTGATAAAATTGATTGTTAAATTGAGTGACGAGTACACTTGGCAGATTAATTTGAAGGTATAACTATTTCTCTTTGAATTAAACAAACTCAAAAAATTGAAATAAATTCTAAAAAATATTTTTTTACAAAAATTAGTAAACATTTCTTTGAGCCTTTCTTATTATGCTTAGTTTTTATAGCCCTGCATGCTCTCAAAAGAGATATAACATTTTTTTCCATATGTTTTTTAAAGAAAAAACGGTAAAATCAGTCAATTACTTGTCTTACAAAACACTTGAGAATCCATAACTGGGTAGCTGCACACTTTTTTGAGTTTGTAAAACTTATTTAATTGTATAACTTTATTCTAGCAGTTAATTCAGTTTTCAGTGTAACGGGAAAATAAAATAGATGAGCAATGGCCCAAAGTGCTGCTCTTTTAACACGCCTAGTGGCATCTACTGTACCAATAGCTACAAAAGCTGGTCAAATTGTGCGAGATGTCATGAGCAGAGGAGAACTTAATATTGTAGATAAAGGAAAAAATGATTTTCAAACTGAAGCGGATAGATCAGCCCAGAGATGTATTATATCTTCTCTAAATAAGCAATTCCCAGAAATTACAATTATAAGTGAAGAAGAGAAATCAAACTGTGAAGTTCCTTCAGATTGGATCATCACAGATATGGACCAGGAAGTACTGAATTTAAGTCTTCCACCACATTTAGAAAACGTTGATCTCAAAGATTTGTGTGTCTGGGTAGATCCTCTGGATGGTGATGATTATATTTTCATTTCGTAAACATTCTCTATGCTGTAAGCATCATCATTTAACAGGATATTGAATTATTACAGGAACTGCAGAGTACACTCAAGGTCTTGTTGAGCACGTGACAGTTTTAGTGGGTGTTGCTGTTGGAGACAAAGCCATTGGAGGTGTGATACATCAGCCATATTTCAAGAATCCAGATACTGGTTCTTGGGGAAGGACTATTTGGGGAATTGAAGGTGTAGGAGTTGGAGGATTCACACCTACTCCACCTCCAAAAGGAAAAAGAATCATTACTACCACACGGTAATATGTGTGTAGAATTTTTTTTTCTCAAATCTATATAATTCGACAATTATTGATAACTATTTAAACCATTTTCAGTTCACATAGTGACAGCACTGTTGAAGCTGCTCTGAACACGTTAGAGCCTGATGAAATTTTAAAAGTTGGTGGTGCTGGTCACAAGGTGAGTAACATTGAATTTGATATTTAACAAAGAAAAACAAAATAATAACTTTACAAATTGTCACTAACACAATATTTTTTTAAAGAAATTCTTGGAAAGAAAAAAAATAAAGCATTAAATTTTATTTATTAAATATTTATTTTCTGTTGTATGATTATTTTTAGGTCATGCTGTTGTTAGATGGAAAAGCTCATGCATATGTTTTTGCTAGTGGAGGCAGCAAAAAATGGGATACTTGTGCTCCAGAGGCAGTTCTTCATGCTGTAGGAGGTACTTTAACAGATATGCATGGAGATAGATATTCATACAATCCCAAGATAAGTTATCCCAATAAGAGAGGGGTATTAGCTACTGCTCCCGGAGAACAGCATAGTTGGTATTTGACACGCATTCCAGACGACATAAAGCAGAGATTAGTATAAAGATTAATTACACCTTTTTATAATTAATTTTATTGTTATGGTAAAAATGGGTATATAAGTATATTATATATATTTAAATAAATCTATACAAAGAACACGTTTCATAAACACAACTGTAGCCTTTTCTAACGTTATTTTACTGCCTAAAACAGCAGATACATACCGTACTAATAATAATGACTGAGTCCTACTTTTGAGTAGCAAAAAATACCTAATATAAATAAATACGATTTAAAGCTTGGACTTCAATAAATTTCTTAACTCGCGACGAAGTATTTTCCCAGATGGGTTCTTTGGAATGTTTTCTATAAATCGAACACCTCCTCGAAGTTTTTTTTGGTTTGATACTCGCTCTGAAACAGAAATACATTATTAATGGGACGGTAAATTTTTTTTTTTTTTTAGGTTTGGTGAAAATTTTACCATTAACATAATTAAGAATATTTTCTGCAGTAACTTCGGCATTAGGTTGTTTGACAACAAATGCAAGTGGTAATTCGCCAGCCACCTCATCTGGTAAGCCTACAACGGCAACATCTTTCACCGCAGGATGAGTCAGTATAATAGCTTCCAACTCAGCTGGAGGAACTTGAAAGCCTTTATATTTAATAAGCTCTTTTAATCTATCGACTATGAAGAAAAAGCCATCATTGTCGTAATATCCAATATCACCAGTGTGTAGCCAGCCATCTTTATCAATTGTTGCTGATGTTGATGTCGGGTCATCACAATATCCTTTCATTACCACGTCTCCTTTGAAACATAGTTCACCTTGACAGAAAGGACCCAAAGTTTTCGTAGAAGTGCTTTCGTTTTCATCAACTTGTACAACTTTACCTAAAATTTATTTTTACAAGGATTTTAGTTTTCAATTCTCTTGGAGTGCATCGTTGAAATATTTTTTCAATTCTGTTTACCTAAGCAACCAGCTATTAATTTTCCAACACTACCAGGCTTGTAATCATACAGGGGATTTTTCAAAACACTAAAAGTTAGTTCAGTCATCCCATAACCTTGTTTGATGTCTGGATTATTTAATCTTTTTTTAACTGCCTGTTCTACCTCACGCGAAAGAGGAGCAGCTCCACACCAAATAGTTTTCAGAGATGATAAATCATATTTGTTCACCATAGGGTGTTTAGCTAAAAATAACATTAGTGGCGGTACCAGTGGCATTACCTCAATTTTATATTTTTCTATAGTTTCTAGAAACGCCTTTTCTTGAAAACTAGAAAATATAATGGCTTTACTTCCAGAAATAAGCGTCATTAAAACAAGATTAAAACAATAAGAATGAAACATTGGTAATAAAAATATCATGACTTGATTCTCAGATGCCAAATTTGTGGTTCCATCCAACATGGCTTGTATTGACTTTAGGTAATTATTATCACTGTGCATCACTCCCTTGGGGAGTCCGGTTGTTCCACTTGAACACAATATAGAAACAATGTGTTCACGAATATCAACTTTGGTAACTTCGAAATTATTCAGCATAACCGGTGTTACATTAGCTATCAGATTGTCTACAGAAGGTACATTAGCTTCGTTGGGCTGATTAAGAGTAAGTACTAAAGTTGGAGACCACGAAAGATCTTTGACTACGTTCTTCATACAACTCAGTGTTTTTGGCGACACAAAAATATACTTTGGCTTTGAAATATTTAAAGTGTGGACGAACTCTCGCTTGGAGTACGAATGATTCAATGGACAAATAGATGCACCCACAAAAAGGCTGGCACAGACTGGAACAGACCAACCCAGGTTGTTTTCACTGCAAATGGCTATCCTGTCGTTTATCTTGACCCCATTTCTCTTCAAATGAACAGCCAACTTGCAACTTTTGTCGTAAATCTGTTCAAATGTAACTTCTTCGCCAGTTTCTTGTTGGATCTGTAAGTACGTAAAAATAAAAAATAAAAAAAACAGCTTCAAGAAAATACAGCGGTATAAACCGATTGAAACGATAATGATGTCTTTTACCTGAGCTACTTTATTAGAGTGAGATATCAATTGATCGTGTATTAGTTTTCCCATAGTGATGTCCTCGCCAAATTCGAACAGGTAATTCGGTCCACGCAAAACATTGGGATCGTCAATCATTTTCACGACTCAACTAACAACTGTCACAAGTTTCCTCGAATTTTTCCTCTTAGCGCAAAAATTGTTTCGCTTCTTAGTGAAATACAACGTGAGAATTAATGAGCGAGTATATCATTCGGTGACACCTTAAGATAACAAACGGATCACGTCGGGGAAAAAAGTAATGTTAACTTACGTGCAGTTCGAAGATAAAATGGGAAAAAAAAAAAAAAAAATGTTCGAACGTTCTAATATATATGGTATTACTTATATAACGAAAACCATGAGATAAGCCTTTTACACCTACTGATAAGCGAGAAATACTTTTTTCGTACTGACTAGTGGATGGAATAATACAAAGATTATATAGTTATCGTGGATGAAAAAAAAAAAAAAAAAAAAAAATTAAAAAAATAAATCAACAAGCCCATAAGACGATGGCAAAAACCGGTTATGCGTGGATTCAATTTTGCAATGTGTACTCATGTTAAACACTTCACGTTGCAAAAAAATGTTGTATTTGCTGTGTGACTTGTACCATTATTGTTGAGCCGACAAGAGCCGAAGGAGCGCACTAAAAGTGTAGGTATATATATATATATAAGTGTACACACCCCTTACAAGTCCCCCGTCAAATATTACACGACTGCCGTTCCTGCCCTACTCTGCCCCTTCGAATGACGTGTGTGCGCCGTAATTATGTTTTTTATCAATACATGCGTGCGTGCGAATATCATGCAATCATTATTACGATGGGGTATGTGATAATGTGATGGATCTGAGGACAAAGGGTTGTGGTAGATTTTTTTGGGTGATTTTGACACGTATAACATCATATAAATATTACGAGTGCGAAAAAAAAAGTCGCTAAGCCACATCTATTTGTGTACTGTTTTAGCGAATACAAACTTTTTGCGCACACATTCGTTTAAAGTTGTTTTTTAAAATACGAGAAAAATTTTTGCGTTCGCGGGTACGGTATGCAAATATTTTCTTATTTCAATTCAGTTCAATGCAATATTATTCAGTTACGTAAGATGCAGATGCAATTAGTCTGTGCTTGTAATGTGTGACACTGAATATACAAAATAAATGAGCAAAAATCATTATAGAATATGACACAATTAAATAAAATACATATAGATGAATATGAGAAATTGTTGTAAAATAAGATATAAAAAAATTTGTAAATAATCACTCATCCTATTTTTCACTAATAATATATAATGATACTATTTTTTTTTTTTTTTTTCTATTGAGATTTTGAAATTTTTTATTTAATATGTATGATGTAAACTTGAAAAAAATACATATTTCTTACCTTTTACAGCTGCTTCATCTTTTATAACGTTCCCACAGAGTTGGAATCTGCGAAAAATTCGTACAAAAAATCAAACATATTATATGTATTTACTGTAATCGATAATCACAGTTTATTTGTTTGGTCAAACTCTGTTATACAGTTCAGAGCCAGTCTGATATAGGCTGAAGTAGAAGACCCAAGCTCGTAATTTATATTACAATATTGAAAAAAAAAAATTATTCATGTACGTATAATTTTTGAAAACTGAATCAACTATCACCCTTTTTAGAGAAAACTGTTATTTTATTTCCTTGAATTAAAAGGGGGGAAAAAAAATTTACAAACCTTAAATTGTGCACAGTAAAAATTAACATATTTTTAAGATCAAAATAATGGGGTGAAAATAAATGTATTCTATTTATTCAATTACGATATATTTTTTTCTGTCAGATAAAATACAGTTCCAAATTATCAACTAATTGAAAAAAAAAAAAAAAAAAAAAAAATGTATTGTAACGTACGATTATCAATCAATGACTTACCAGTTGAGTATTTTATTGTTATCAGGTCAAAAGTATCATTTGTAGCTCTTTTATCTTTTTACCTGTTCCTATTCATCATTGTTATCTGTACATTAAAAAAAAATTCAACACAAATATGTGTATTTATACATTTTCTTCCAATTATCAGTGATTAATTTAATATTACACGGTACTTGAAAATCGCTTAAGTATCGAAGATAAATAAAATATTTTCATTATTTATAAGGTCAATTGAAAAAATAATAAAATAAATAATTAACCGATATCTTGTGATTAAAGCGATCAAAGAAACTGATGAAAAACTTTGATATAATAAGATTGATAAAGTTTTTAGACGTAATAATAAGAATTTGTTTAAGATAAAACAAAACGAAATTGTCGTTAAGTAGCTAATAAGGTTTTTAGGAGGAAGTTTTTTTTTTCAAAGAAAACAATGTTTGTTGTAAAAGTGAACGTGTTTATTTAAAATATCGTTTAGTTTTTAAAGTGTTACATTTTTCATTCACTTATTGGTTTTCGTATAATTCGTTGAAAGTAATTTTGATCAAACAACAAATTGCTTTTCATAAGTTATTTTTACTACGAAAAGCGACAATAATGTCTAGAAGTAATGACTTGATAAGTGTAGTTTCACTCAAACAATTATCCATCTTACTAAAAATTGTGGACAACTTAAATTTTAATCAATGAAAATCTAATGAATTTTTCAAACATTCATAGCACGAATTTTGTACGTTTTTATAATATTATCAAGTGATTATTTCTTCTAAGAAATAAAGAAATGAGCTTGTTACTTAAATTATGTATAACTACTGCCTAACAAGCAAAGAAAATCGCGTATAAAAAATCACTTTTTCATTTTATTTTATATTTTTACATATTTTGAAATAATGCAGTTAGACGAAACTACATTACATATAAAATACAACAATGTACGAGAAATGGTACACGTTTCGTCATTTCGCATCTACAATGTGCTTTTCATCCTTAGTTTATTTTTCTTTTTATATTTTCAAACTGTATAAAATTCGAATACGCGCAATCATACGTCGCCTTTTTGTCATATTGACGCAAAATTTACAAGGTATGCAAAACTTCGACGAAATGTACGTGAAGTATCATATGACATCGTAAGCGCCATTCGCAATTCCGAGCGAATAACGCTGTTTTTTTTTTTTTTGTTAACGTTAATAATTAACTTGACAATGTAAATGGAAATGACAATGTTTAAACATACCCACTATCATAAGTTTACATTCTTAACCGCTGTCAAATTACAATCCTGCTTCTTAGGTATGAAACAATATGTAATAACAAAAAAACTGAAATGTAAAGCTTTTCATTGAGTAGTAAAATTGCGTTTTCAAAGACACATCTTCATCCGATGGCTTAGTAACATTGCCCGTTTCTTTTAATTTATCGTTTACTGAGAATCCGCGAGTGTAAATTAATTCACGTCAGTCCTGTTACCGCTTTCAATTTTGGTTCCGATTAAAATTAAAGGATAGCTTCAGGACTGGATACATGCGGATACTCACTTTTATGATAAAGCATGTAAGAAAACAAAACTTATCAACTCCGTGAATAAATCTACAAGGTTTAATATTACATTAACGTCGCTCCTAAAGTTACATTGGTTAAAGTAAAGGGCACGTCGAGATGCGTACTTGGTACTTTATTGGCATTAATTTTTTGACAATAAAGTACGACTTGTCCTCACGATTCTCCCTCTGTACAATCGGCTCTGTACAAATCGTTTTTATTTTTATATATACGCCTATACGATGCACATCATTTTATATACATTCTTTTTATAATTGAATATTAACCGAATCTTTAACTTTTTTTCGGTTTGATCTTGATTTTTTATACAAATATTTTAATTACCGTTGCAACATCATTTTTTGGTGACATCCATGATTGGCGAGGGCCTGAGAGCATCGCGGCAGTGGCCTTCGATATCATACCACCGTTCATTTTACTGAATTGACATTCTTATGATCTTAGTCCTGCCAAGAGTCTATTAGGTGACTAGATTCACTCTCCGCGACATCTTTCTCTACGGTTTCTCATTTAGCAGTCTCAATACATCATCAGGCATGTCCCATAAATGAAGATTCTTGTCTTTGCTGCCGGCTATTATCTACAAACATTGCGAGTCTTAATATAAATTGGCTATGAAGTGATTGTATTGATTTATAATTAATTGCTACTTACTTTTCTATCAATAAGTTCCATGCTTAAAAGCATATTTCCAGGGCCGGGTATAGCGCATACGAGGACTTTATCCTAAAAGTTTATGGAGTTGAAATAAACAATAACAAAAATGGGGCCACTTTTTTAGACAATAACGCTCTAGTTACCTCAGTATCAAAAACATAGATGTTTCCATCATAGCATCCAGCAAACAGAAGGTGTTGACATAAGCACATGCACACAATGCCGACACTTGCATTATATTTTTCTGTCTGTACTCCAGTCTGAAATATAATAAATTAACTTTGAATAAAAAGATACTTTTGTCAATTGGATAGTTATGAATAATCGGAATAACTTACAATAAAATCGAAAACAGGAAGCGACCTACTACTTGTTCCGCAGTAAATCAGACTTTTTTCTCTGAGTAAACTGTAAATTGTGTAATTTTCTTCACCGCTTATCGTTCGCAGCAAGAGTCCATTGTCAGCATCTCGAATGGCCAACTTTTCGGCTCGAGCAGCCACGATCAGCACCCTTCTAGCTCCTTCTTTGGTCGCTTTTAGTGCCATGATTGATGGAGGTTTTTTCTTGTCGCCTTCTGCTGAAACTATTGTAGCCAAATTCCTCGTCTACAAAAAATACATGTCAATATCAAATAAATACCATATTCTTTCAATTTTGTATTTTAATTCAAAATAAATATGCACGTACCTGAACATTAAATCGTAATATACTTCCAGATTTGGTACCGATATAAATGACATTCCAGCACAGCTCCATACATTGAATAGGACTTTCCACTTCGTTTATTTGTTGTTCCAGACCAGTCTGCGAAAATTGTTGTATTAAAAAATCATGGAAAAAATAACCAGTGAAACAAAATTATTAAATTAACAAAAATAATTGGCGTGTGTATAAATGAACAAGCTAAGTAGAATAAACATTAATTTAATAATTCTTACCCTAATATTGTAGCAACGGAGACTGCGATCTAAGGATCCCGAACACATAAGTTCATATTTATTGCTATGCTTGTCTACATAACAGGGAACACAAAGACATGTCACAGCACCGGTATGGCCTTTGAAAACTCTAACTAATGTATCAGATGTGATTTTGTACTGATATACTAATCCATTGTCACTAGCTGCCAAGAAAGTGTCTTCAAAAACCTAAAAAGCCATACGAATTCTTCATCTAGTCAATGTCTCTACTTCTTCTTATCTTTTATCATGTCTTAATTAATAAGCTGTGTTAAACAATTCCATACACAAGAGATAAGTCGATTTGTAGACGTTTCGTGGTGTTATTTAAAACATGAGATTAAATTGAAGACACATGTACATTGTTAATCACAGGACAGGTAAAGGACATGTCGTAGTAATGAGTAAAAGCAGGATTCTACAAATTTGTGAGTTTTTATTAAATCTATAATTACGAACATGCCTCGCAATTAAAATCGATGATCAAAAAATCGATAAAATTAACACAAAGCCTGCGTTTTCACGATAAGTAAAAAAAAAAAAAAAAAAAAAAACTAAACAAAAATACGGTTTATAATTACTTATTAATTGAAAATTTCATTAATCACTATCTAAATTTTTACTTATTACGAAACAACATTATTTTACATTAATATATAGTTTACACAAGTCTAATTTAATATCTTCAAAGTCTAAAACTATAGGCTTTTGGGAATATCACATCCAGTTTTTAATTTAAGCGCAATTATAGTTTCTTGTACTGTAGTTACATGGTTTTATATAATAAGTTTGTCACAGTGTTGTGAAACATTTCACTTTGTAATTATTTTTTACTTCTCGGTCATGTTTTTTTAAGTCAAGTTCATCGTCAAGTTTACTTCTAAAAACTATTTTTTTTTTTTTTTTTCATCACTGTCCTTTACCTTGATATGCAAAATCGGACCCGTGTGACGTGAAAAAGTAGCTCTTTTGGATTTTGCCTCATCCTCCGCCACGTTTGAATTGGATTTTTCTTCAGTCTCGTTGAAAACTCCCGCTGCTGCCGTTGCCTTTGCTGGAATTTTTATTTTTTCCACAACTACTTGAATCTGAGCTAATTTGTTGTCTTTGCAATTTAATAATGGTTTTTTTTGCTGCAACGATTCTGAGAGACTTGAAGTAGACTTAGGAGATTCTGAAATTGTGGGAATATTCTGCTTTGATGGTGTTAATTGGTTTGCAGCCTCTTGTACTACTTTTTTTTTATTTTCTGAAGCGACTAACTCATTTTCTCTTGGTGGTTCCACTTCAAGACTTTTTTGTTTAATATCCGACTCCATTTCTTTAGTCTTGTTAATAGGTGAGTCTTCTTTTTTCTCAAAATCCTTTTCTGTTATCGTTTCTGAATTTGATTCGACCTCGGTGTTTGTTAAATTTTCCTCATTTGTTCGATTTCCGGTGTTTACTTCTATATTATTTTGCTCAGACTTAGCTTCATTCTTTTTTTTATGGTGATCTTCAACCTCGGAGTCTATCTTCTTTTTGGAATCAATTTTTTTTTTAGACTCTTCTTTCAGATTCTCTTTCTCTTCCGAGTTTTTTGCTTTTGCATCTGTGGTACTATGTTTGTCTTTTTTACTCACAGTATGTTCTTCCTGCTTAACTTCTAAGTCAAGTTCTCGTTGTTTAGAACTAGATTTACTCGGAAATATAGACTTCAAGTTTCGAATGCGAGATATACCAACTTTACGTAAAACACTTGAAGATACGTTATCCCGAAGCAGAGTATACTTGCAGTTTATGATCGAGACTTTACACGCTCTCATCTCTGCTTTGCTCATAAATGGTTTTCTTTGAACACTTTTCTTAAATGGCACATCCTTATATTTACGCCTTCTCTTAGATGGAATAACTCCTTCACCATTCGACAGTTCTTCTTCAATAATTCTTTTAGGGCGTCCACGACGTTTCACTTCTTTAACGTTTTCATTCTTATGTTTCTTGGACGGTTTTACATGGACAGATGTCTTGCGTCTCTTACTCCTCTTCTTGTCCTCAGCTTCATTATCTTTTATTTCATTTTCCGACTTGTCCGAATCACTCTCTACTTTTCTTTTTTTAGTTTTTGTTTCTGTTTTCTTGCGCTTTACATCCTTCGATTTTAATCGACTCGAGTCTTCTAGATCAGACTCGTCAGATTTTTCAGAATCACTATCTCTCTTCTTAGTGTTTTGTTTTTCAACAGCCAATTTTTTATTTTTGGCTGATTTAACTGACTTGCTTTCTTCCACGACAGATTCATCATTATCACCACCTTTAGACTTATCAGAATCACTATCGTGAATAAATTCTTCATCAACAGTCTTCGATTTTTGTGATTTCTTTGAAGTTATAGCTTTATTTATAACGATAGATTCTTTCTTCGATTTGTGACGAGAGGGTTTTGTTTTCTTTTCTTCAGATTCCGAGTCTTCAGCAATAGTTTCTCTACTTTGTTGCATTACCTTTTGATCAGATACATTTTTCTTTTCTTCAAAATCTTTTTGGTCTGTAATTTTAACAATGTTCTCGTCCTCATCTGTCATTTTTTCTACTTCAACATCAGATTTTTCCGATGTAACATCTATTTCTCTTTGCACGACACTATCATCTAATTTATCTTCTTTTTCAACATCAATTTCACTATCAGAGTCAGCTTGATCTTGAGTTAGAGATTGTTTTTCAGAATAACTGTCAACTTTAGATTTATCTGATTTAGTTACTTGTGGATCTGCAGATGCCTCGACACATTTTGGTGAAGGTTGATTTGAACCACTTCCTACTGAACTACAATTGTCAATTACTTCTTTGGGTAGTGGCATGCCTTCGTAAGTAAATGGTGCCATCATATTATCCTCTTTGGCATTGTCATCCTCTGTTGGAATATCAATTTCAGCTTCTTCAAGAATATCTAAAACAACATATGGAGAACCTTCATAAGTAAAGGGTACATCAAGATCGGTTACTTCAACTTCATCTTCAGACTGAGAATCATGGCTCTGTTCAATCTGAGCTTTATCTTTCGTGTCTTTTGTATTAGCAGATTCTACTTCTTTTTCATCGGACTTTAATTCAATCGCATTATCCTTTTCGGCAGATTCTGTTTCTTTCACGTCATTTATTTCAGCAGATTCATTGTCATTTTTCAAAGTTTTAGAAATTTCTTCATTCAAACTTTCAGAAACAGGTACTTTTTGTTGTTCTTCAGATTCAGGTAGAGGTGAATCAACATTTAACTCACCATCAGAAATATCTTCTAACTCAGAATTTTTAGGCTCTGAAGAAAGCTGGCAGAGTTTTACGATCTTTTCTTCTCGAGTTTTTTCTTTATTGTCATTGTTTTTTACAAGATTATTTAACTCTGGAGTTGGAGATTGCAGTTCGGAATTTTTAACAACACACTCTATAACATCCTCATAGCGCTTGGACACTTCTGAAGAAACGATGACAGTTTTTTGTTTTTTCTTGGAAGAACGTTCAGATTCTTCTAAATCTACAATAGACGAAAGATCTGATTCTTCATCAGACTTATTTGACTGAGAATTTAACAAGAACTTTAAGGATGACTTTTGCTTTTTTGATTCTTTCTTAAGAGACTCTTCAAGAAGTGCGAGACCCTTTCCGGAAGCTTTACTATCACTTTTTGATAGCTCCAGTGTGTCTTGAGTACTATCATCTGAATATATAACTGTTTTCTGATTATCCTGAATTTTTTTAACTGGAGACTGTGAATGAGTATTGGATTCTTTGCCAACCCTACTCTTTGGTCGCTTACTTGAATCTTTCGGTTTTATAGATTTAGCTGCTCTACTCTTAGAACGAGGTGGAAGTTCTGAAAGAGAAAATGAAATCAAAATAAAGTTTGTTTGCATTAATAAAAAATGCGATGAACTTACCCTTTGAAGGAGTGATGCTTTGCTTCTTAATAATTCGTTTAACTTCCAAGTCCTTATCAAAATCATCCTTATCTTCGGGTTCGTGACTTTTTACTTTTTCTGATTTCTTTTCTTTGTCATTTGATTGATCTTGTTTTACTAGTTGACCACCTGAAATAATTTTATTAAAAAATGTTAAAGGGCATATTATCATGTTAAGAAAGTAACTATTAAAACTTTTGTCTGGAAAATTTTTATCTTTTTATAATTGTAAAATTATGATATATATATAAAAACTAAATATTTTCTATTAATACTTAAATAACACCGAAGCATACATGAAAGATATTTTGTACACGAGAGATACCTCTCTTGGGGGATGTTATACTTAATTTAAAATACTACATAGAAATAAGAACTTACCATCCGGTTTAGGTTCGTTGATGCCATTGGAATTCTCTTGACTGCTGTCTTCATAATTGTCGGAAGACTTACCAGGTTGGTTTTCGTTCACAGCTGGAATGTTGGTCTCATCGTCGGAAAAGTCTTTAGCAATCGCATCTACCATTTGGCGTGCGAACTCTTGCGACTTTGCCAACGACTTTTCTACAGACTTACTTTTTTCAGCTTCATCCGATCTGCCCACTGAACTCCTTGCTGACTCTATTGTTATAATTTGGGATAGATCAAAATCTAAACATCTAACATTCCACGCAGATAACATTGTCGACAGTTTACCTGGTTTAAGATCAGAAGCTAAATCAATATCCGATTTTTTCTTGTTTTCACTGTCACTTGCAGCAGATGAATGCATTCGGCTCTTCGGTCGCTTTGGTCTATCGTTAAGAACGCGATTTTCTACATTAGAGTCACTGTCCGATTTACTGATGGATTTTTCTTTCCCAGGTGAAGACTTTTTGGGCGATTTGACCCTTTTCTTGCTTTCATCATTACTCGTCGATGAATCTCGAGACAATTGGCGAATTCTACCTTTAGCTCTTCGTTTGGGACTAACGCTTCGATTACGAACTGAACTTTCATCTTCTGATTCATCACCTGATTTCATAGCAGCTATTTGTTTTGTCTTGGGAGATTTTATTTTCAAAACTTTGCCTGCTCTACTTCTAGCACGTTGGGATCCAATAGGTTTTTTCTTGTCACTTTCAACTTCACTGTCCGATGAGTCTTGAAGGTTTTTGCGGATTTGATCTTTTGACAGAGACTTACTTTTGGCTGTTTTTTGAGAAAGGGGTTCATCTGAATCACTGTCCAATAATCCTTGAGAAAATTTACCAATGCTGCTTTTAGGTCGTGGCCTTTCAGGACTAGAACTACGATCTCGTTCAAATTGACCAAGTTTTGATTTTATTTTTGACTTAGCTTTTTTGGTTTTTGATAATTTTAATGTAGTTTTATCCTTAAGAAGATTTCCTATACTACTTTTGGAACGTTGAGTCAAGTTTGATGCTGTAACAAAAAATTATAAATGGTAAAATATGAAGAATTAAACAAAATTTCCATAGATATAACGTTTGACTCACCACGACTAAAAACAGGTTCATTATCACTAACTTTCTGTGGTTTTCCAATGCGGCTTTTGGATCGCAAAATTTCTTTGGGACTAGGGCTACGGTTGCGTGTATATTTTTCAACTTCTGAATCAATATCCGATTTATTGCTATCATTAACAGTCTTTACTGGTGATGTATGTTTCTTTTCTACTAAAGGTTTATCTATTCTATTTTTTGATCGTTTAGTTGATCCTAAAAAGTAAGGGAAAAAATGTAATTTAACCATTATTTGCACAATAGTAACTAATTTTTTTACTTGATGTGAATAATCAAAATTTACCTGATTTACGGCTGGATACCGACTCAGAACCAGATTTCCTCTTTTCATCTTCACTTTCACTATCTACCAAAGCTTTAGAAAGTTTACCAAGCTGACTTTTAGATCGGAAATTTGCTTTTGGACTGGTACTCCTACCACGAGACTCATTATCCGAATCGTCTTTTGATTTCGTAGTTTTTGGAGACTTACGCCTAGCAGCTTTACCAATTCTGCTTTCTGAACGTTTAATAGAATCTGTGTAATGATACTCGATGTTGAAATCAATTTTTTTTTAGATATAATACAAAATACGAATCAATAACTTTACCTTTCTTTCCTCGACTTGACATCGATTCAGTGTCTGATTTTTTCTTAAAGCCATCATCATCACTTACTTGTGCACCCTTCATAGGTTTACCAGCACGGCTCTGAGAACGCTTGCGAATTTCACTTTCATCTTCAGAATCAGAGTCATTAATTTCCTTACTCTTTAATGATTTCGATGGTTTTAAAGGTTTGCCCATTCTGCTTTGAGATCGAACTGATTCTGCGGAAAAATCAATTTTACAGTAGCACAAAAAACCAAGTAGACTTTAATCGAAAAATTAAAATTTATTACCTTTTTTAGGTTTGTTTTTGTTTTCTTCCTCACTGTCTGACGAATTTTTGAGAGCTTTGCCAAGTTTTTTAGCACGCTGTGTTTGCGGAGCTTGCATGGAATTCAACTTTGATTGTAATATTGCATCAGAATCATCATCCGACAAATTTTTCGAGGCAGCTTTGACATCCTTATTAGATTTCGTTGATTTTTTACCCTTAGAGGGTTTTTCAAGTTTCCTCGAAAGAGATTCTAAAAAAAATTTTTTTTATGAAATTTTTTTTTTTTCAAACCAACCATTAAGTTATAAGAATAAGTCTAGTCGTCAGAATAAATAGTTGCTAGTTTACAAATAAAGAATCAAGTACCTTTTTCAAGCTTTGTTGGAGCTTTAACCTTGAACGGTTCTGGACTAACAAGACGCTTCCTGGCGGAACTTTCGGACTCAGATTCATCTGAAGATCCTTTGGAAAAAGTTCTTATCCTGCCCTTTGATTTTGGCGTAGTTTCAGAACTATCAACTTTAGGCCTCTTCTTCGAGGCTTTGGAATCTTCAGAAGATTCCTTGTGCTGCTTGCTAATTTTGGTATCGGGCGTTGATTTTAGAGAAGTTTTTGTTTTATCTTTGTCTATGGACAGTTCACTAGACACAGAGCGCCTGCTGTTGGATCCATCTTTGGATTTGGCCTTTTTCTTTTTCCTCTTGTCGTGGATCTTTTCTTTCTCATCGTCTTTGTGCTTGCTTTCGAGGCGCTGTCCAGATTTATCCGAGTCTTTGTCGCCAGTACCAAGCTTCTTCTCACCAAGAGCTGATCTCTCAGATACTTTGTCGGACATATCCAGAGCACTAGTTTCACTTTCCGAGCATTCTGGCTTTTTCGTTGTTGGTTGCTGCTGTAGCACCGACATGCCCGGCAGCATAGACATCATGGATAGAGGATTAAAACCTATATTCATGCCTATGGATGCAGCGACCTCCAACTGTTTTTTAGGATCAGCAGCCTGGGGCATCATCATCATCGAGAGTGGATTGAAGCCCATGTTGATACCACCCGTGGCCGCGATCTCTGCCTGCTTTTTCTCGTCCTCGGTGACATCGTCCCCAAGAGCGTTAGGCAGGTGCTGGAAGAGCTCACACTTTTTGTACCACAGCTCGAGCATCTTACGGTTGATATCGTTCATTTCGTTGACGATATTCATCCAGGTGTGACGGGTCGGTAGTACCGTAGGCTCCACCAGCTCAGAGTTCATAAGATTATCGATACCAACGGATTTTGGCGGGGGCTTCGCCGCTTTGAATTTGGTTTTCGGCTTGTTAAGGATTTTATGTAACTTACGATCTAGTGAAGGTTTTTCCTTTCTCTCGTTAGACAAGTTCTCGAGGTCTTCGGATTTTTCTAAAACAACGAACGGCTGGTTTTTGTTCATCGCTAGCAACAGGTCTGTTTTTTTCTTGTTTTCAAATTCTTCTGTTTCAGCCGCAACAACATCCGTCACTCTCTCCTCCTCCAACGTGGCTACTTCCGGCTCGTTTTCACTTTCTTGTTTCGACGAGTCTGGGGCACTGTTCGTGTTGTTGTCTTTATTAACCAGCAACGAAAACTGGCCGCCGCCATTAACAACTTCGTCTGCTTCGTTGGAATTTGTTTGTACCTTACTTGTATCGACGTGCACTGAATTCTCGGAAGCCTCGTCTGTATCGAGCGCCACAACGTTTTTCGTCGTTGTATCGATCAAGTCCGAAGTCGGTGACAACACAGACTCACTGTCATTCACACCAATTTTTTCTTTCTCCATGACAACCGAGCTCGTGCTTGTGGTCATCAAATTGTCGATGCGGTTGTACTTCTTGCTACCGTCTTTGCTCACGTGTATCACCGTAATGGGCGTCCTTAAAATCATCTCGGATATTAAAGAGGGCCGTGCCTGTACTTGAGGCCTTTCGATTGGCTCGTCACTGACGTCGGCAACACTGGGCACTGCGATATCGGCAGATTTAAACTTTTCAGCGGGAAGAAGCACGTGTTCGCTGCTGCTGCTACTGCTGTCAATGGTAATCACCGGCTCTTTGACTATCGAGTCGAGCAATAAGAGCGACTTTTCGATCGGATCGTCCAGATTGACGGGAAGCTCGAGCTCTTGGGCCACGATCGGAGTCTCCTCGGCCAAAAGCTTAGGGATTTCCTCGGGCTTCGGGTCGCCAAAGACTTCGAGGATGGGCTCCAAGTCGTCGGACTTGCTGAAAGTCTCGGCGATCTTGTCGCTTTCCCCGGCTTCCTCGTCAGAATCTGGGATAATGGACGCGTTTCTGAACATGGGAGGAAGATTGCTGCCGTCTTCGTCCGTTTCCGCTGGAGATGGCCTCTTGAGAAGTTCTGCGTCCGGCTCGATAGTTTCCTCGGGCTCGGGAGACAGTGGAGATTCCATCTCGTCGATTTCTCTGGCTAACGGAAGTGGCTTCGCTAATGGTAGTACGTTATGTCCGTCTCTCAATGAATTTTCTAGACCTCGCATCTCTTCCCGCTCTACGGGAATTCTGTAGTCTACCGATCCTTCGTTAGTCATTGAGTTTGAAATATCATTCTCGCATAATAGTTGGTCGAGTTTATTTGCCTGCTCAACGTTTGTCACCTGCGAGCTATCCGCGGTCTCGCTTTTTTGGGTAAACGTCTGCAAATCCTCTAAAAGATTCATGGTGTCGTTCTTTTCGTTCTCGTCCGTGATTGGGCATATAATATCTTTATTTACAGATTCGCTCAGAGATTCTTTTCCCATGTATTCCTTATTTACAGATTGCATGATGCTCTCTTTGAAGAGCGGTACTGTGATTTCGATTTGATTCTCGTTCTTTTGCAATTGCTGCTGGAGATTACTGAAATCCTTCATGCCACTGGACACATGGCTATTAACAGTGCTGCTCCCCATACTTTGAGATCTAATGTCAACGACCAAGTTGTCACGAGATTGAAGCGATTCTTGGATGCTTTTAACGACGGAGACATTAGATATCTCTATTGAGTCTATCACGATATTTTGCTGCCCACTTTTTTCCACATTTTCACTATCTACACTTTCTTTTTCACTTTCCACTGTAAAGCTCTCTTCCATCACTTTTGTATCATTAAGTTCCTTCAAAATATCTTCAATTTTTTCACTTTCACTCGTTTTACACACTTCACTAACACTTTCCACTTTTTCATTTTCCATCATCTTGCGTATCATTTCTATTTCTGCTGATTCAACTTTGCGCAGCTCTTCTATTCTGCGCAGTTCTTGCTCTGCTTTAAGCCTTTCTGCTTCTTCCTGCTTTTTCTTACGCAACTTTTCTTCTTCAGCCTTGAATTTTTCTTGCTCTATCCTGAGCCTTTCTTCCTCTGCTTCACTTCTTTGATTCTCTATTCGGTATCTCTTTTCTTCTTCCAGACTACGTTTTTCTACCTGAGCTCTGTACCTAGTTTCTTCTTCCCTCTTGCACTCTTCTGCAGCAACTCTACATCTTTCTTCTTCTTCTGTGGTTTCATACATTTCTTCACGAGTAATGTCCACGAAAAATTGCATTAATTCTTCTAAATTGTCCAAGTCGGGCTCTTTAGCATCCATATTTGAGGCCTCGCAGATTTGCGACATTTTAGTTGATATCAAATCAAAAGATTTAGTGGTTACACTGTCTTCGGCAATGTCCATGGCTTCATCGACTTTGTCTGTGATTGAAATTGGAATCTTGCTGATGCCGAGGTACTTGTTGATTTCCTCGTCAGGCACAGTATCAGGCAAACCGTCACTCGTGAACAATGCGGTCATGTTAGACATCACGTTATCCACAATTTCCATGGGTCTTTCAATGACTTTGGTTTCAATGCGTGAGGTGTCAATTGGAACGAATGATTCTTTACTCGACACGACATCCATGCTCTCAAATGCATTACTTGAGTTCAGCTGAGCACTACTCAACACATCATTCTTTGATTTTTCCTTAAGCATCATGTCTGCTTCGCTTACTTCTACCTTTTTCGAGGTTTCTTTGTCTTCGGATTTTTCGCCCACCTCGGCGACCTTGCTCCTTGGTGACTTCAACTTAAGCTCCTTGCTGCCCTCAGACTTGATATTTTTAAACTTATTGCAGGCTTCACAAACCTTTTTCTTCTTTTTTGATTTGTCCGACTTCAAGTCACCATGGTTTTCCATGCACTTGGTTGGACTTCCTTTTTCCGTGTCAGGAACAACGGTAGGTGCTTTTGCAGCTTCTTCAGTCTTTTTCTTATTTTCCTTTTCCATTAGTTCAGCCTGAGCCATCTTCTCTTTCATCCTCTCGTGAAGGCTCGTGCGCTTCAACTTGATAGCGGGTCTGCTATTTTTGGCGGGTTCAACTTTGTTCTTGTCAGTTTTAACTTCCGCATTATTCGCCGTGGTCTGTGCTGCTGGCTTCGTGGCTAAAGCTGCGGAACTGGACTCACGTTTGTTAGCCGGGATGTTTAAGAGATTTTGCGTTAGCGAAGCAGGGTTACTTTCTAATTGCTTTGCCTTTTCCTGCTCTCTTTTTTGACGTTCGAGTAGCCTTTGTTTGTAAGCTTTAATATCCAATTTCTTTGGCTTGCTGGGATCGACAGGTTCTGACTTTTCTGATTCGGTAGTTTTCTTCACAACTTTGAGAGATTTAACGGGGCTTTTATCCTGGGGTTTGACGGTGGTTTTCTCCAGAGATTTTATTTTTGGCTCAACAGCCGGAATTTTGTCGAGTTCCAAGGCGCCTGATATCAAATTCTCTGCAACAGCTTGCTTGATGCTCTGAGCGACGTCCACGTCAGGCTTTTTAGGCTCTTCTTTTTTGGCTACGTGACTAGTTTTTTCAACAGTCATCTTAGATTCAACAGGTGCCTTTGTCGCAGCAGTCTCTTTCGCAACAGCTGGTGCTGCAACTGCAGCCTTAGGCACTACCGTCGCCTTTGCGGCAACGTTTGTCTTCGCCACTGTTGTCGTCGTGGTAGCTGCAGTTTTTACGGAAGAAACAGCTTTTGCTGCTGAAGTTGTTGCTGCGGTTGTCGTAACCGGGACAGACTTTGCTACCAGAGCTGTGGCTGCAGTTGTTGTGGTCGAAATAACTTTAGGTATTGAAGTCGTTGCTGAAGTCGTAACCATAACAACTTTCACTGCCGAAGCTGTTGTTGCAGTCGCCGTTGCCGTAACAGCAGTTTTTGTTGCCGTTGTAGCTGTTGTTACGGTAGTTGTTGTCGTTACTAATGTAGCGGTTTTTGAAATAACTGCTGTGGTTGCTGGCTTTTTAACATGAGCTGCTGCTGAAGCGGCAGCTACAGCAGTATTTGCAGCGGCTGCCTTGGCAACTGCAGCTTGGTTGACGACTGTTTTTGTGATGGATTGTATACCAACTTGTGCTGGCTTGGTCGCAGTTTTAGCTACAACTTTTAGCACAGACGGAGGAACAGCTTTCGTAGCTGCAGCACCAGCGATCGCTGCCGGTGCTACAACAGCCTTGGCCTTGGTCTCTGCAGCGATCTTCTTGAAGATCGTTTTGTCAGAGATATCGTGATGGATCACTTTGTCGGAAAATGTGACTTTTCGAGTTACGTGATAGTCATTCTCCTGCACAAGCTTCTTTTGGCTTCGAGATTTCAGTGGGTAAGGCTTGGCAGAGCCATCGTTGCGCTTGGAAGGCGGATTTTTAAAAAGAATGGTTCGTCCACCGACTGCTGCAAGAGTGGCTGCAAGGGTAGCTGCCTCAGGCTCTTCTTTGATTATCTCTTTCTTGATCTCATCTTCCGAGAGCAGATTCGTTGTCAAATCATCATCGTCAGAATCATCATCGTCCGAGTCATCGTCGGAGTCGCTGACATTTACCCTCGAGCGCTTCTTGTGCTTCTTGTTGCGGGTACGTTTTTTACGCTCCTTCTTATCCTTTTTCCTTCTCGAGCGCTTCTTCGATTTGCGTTCTTTGTACTTTTGTTTCTCACGCCACCTTCGCTCAATTTCGGCCGTTACTTCATCCCTAATGGTCTCATTGATAGATCTCTTTTTGGCAATTTTTTCTCGCTCCTTAATGACCTTCAGCAACTGGGTAACATCAGATGGAGTTTCGTCATCCGATTCGCTTGACGACGAGGACGACGTGTCATCTTCGCTATTGGAGATTTGTTCTCGAACCGCCGTCTGACCGGCCGCGGCGGCTTCTTCATTGTTGAGATTAAGCGCTTGTATTTTGTTGAACTCCGAAACCGTAACCTCGAGTTCTCGCTCAAACGCGCCTCGGTCTATCGTCTTGCCATACTTTGCGTCCCACTCCTCCTTTGTCAAATTTCTGTAGGCATCTATGTGTTCGCGTTCTTTCCTCATCCATCGTTCTACCACATCAACGTCCGAGGCTCTAATCCTTCCGGCATCTGACACAGTCGCGGCAGAGGACGCCTTAGCCCTGGCCATGCCGGCCGAAAAGATATCGTCAAGATTAAAGGCCGTGCGGTTCTCGTCAGGCTGAGGTTGACTCTTATTATTACGATCGATACGATGAGCCAATCTAGCAGCTACACCACTCGTCGGCGGTTGGGGAGAGGGTAGCTTCGCTGCCTGTCTCACCTTGGCAATACCAGCCGAGAAGATGTCGTCGATGTCAGCCATATTGACAACGGGAGCGGTCTCGTTTGTACTGTTAATCGGCCTTGAATGTTCACGCAAGATGAAATCTGTCGTTGACGTGTACGTGGGGTAATCATCGTCGATCTGTGTGGCCGTGGAAATGGTTCGAGCAGCACGATTGGTTGCGAGCACCCGCTCGGCTGCGAGCTGCTGCTGCAACTTTGCCTGTTGCTGCAGTTCTTTGATTTTTTTGTGATCGTCGCGAATAATTTTAACGCGTACTTTTTGTTTTTCTTTATGATGAGCTAACTCTACTGGCTTGAACTCCTTTTTGCGTCGCTCGTGAAGCAGATGCTTGTCGATTTTTTGCATCATTGCATCGTCCTGCAATAACAAACATTAGTAATTATATGAATTGAAAAATCATAGTATATGCTTATGGCATAAGTATTCGTGTCTTTGACGATTCTACGATTTTCATGGTACATCAGATGCTAAATTATTAGGTTATAGATATTTACAGCGCGACATGCCGTGTCATTAATTTATACATCATCCATTATGTTTAATTCGCTTTATCTTATTCAACACAACAACATTCATAAATATTGATATATTAAAAAAAATTTTGTTCTATAATTGCTTTTATAAAATAATATTTTAATTTACTAATTTAAGAGGTAGTGGAGGCTTGTTTTACCACAACTAATTGTTCCATACTCATTATTCTGCTTTTCAAGTGACAAAGCCGTATTTATTGTGTAGTATTTCAACAAAGTAAATTAATAGAAATTTACCCTTAAAATTTCAGACGAATTAGATACTTATGAGCGAAAATTGTTAAAAACGTCAAATTAATATCGGTCAAACAGCTTCTATAACCTCTTATTAAAGTTGTATGTCAGGTACATTAGGTTCAACTCTATCTTTCTAGCGATCACATTTTACGGGTGAAGGTTAGTTTAAAACTTTAATATGAAAGTACGCTAAGTATCACGTGCAAAAACATAATTAATAAAATAACTAATGAAAACACATGCGTACCTCTTCTTGTAGAGCCGATGCAATTCGTGAATCGAGCGAATTGTATTCGTGAGCCAAAGGATCAGTAAGGCTCATTGGGTCCGAAGAAGCATTGGGTATGGCAGACACAGGATTGGTTTCCAAATTCAACATCACATCATTCAACTGCTGTATAAAATCGGTGGGCAAATCGTCAATGTCGAACGTCGCATTTGGATCTAACATAGCATTGACCTGCTTGATAAACTCATCTTGGGAATGTTCCTTGAGCTTTCCGTCCTCATTCATAAGTATTTCCTGGTTAATGGAGCTCTTTTGCTCCTTAACTAGACGGTCCATGACAAAGTCATGCTTTCTACGGCTCGTACGATCTATCATGTTACGTATTTCGTTTCCACTCATTTTGAGGAATTTGTTTATCACTTTGTTTTTCCACGTCGCCTCATCACCCTCTTTTTTCACTGGTTTTTTGTCCTTGGCCTTTCGAGTCATTGTTGCAACACCAACTTCTGCAACTGGCAGCTGGACACTTGGAATTGTTCCTAGTATAGGAACTGTAGTAGCTGCAGCAAGCGGCATCGTTGATGCGGCAACCAAAGGTACCGTACTCGCACTCAAAGGGGCCAGGGGCAGCGCTGTAGACGTCGCCACGGTATTGAGTAGCTGGGTATGCCTCAACAGATCTTCCGTGGTTTTCTTGTCCATGAGTATCTGCTGAGATAGCTTTAATATATCCATTCCAGAGGGAACTATCTGAGCTGTTTGACTCAAAGTTGTCGAAGCAACAATCGGTGCTGCAGTGGACGTAATAGTACTCGCGACTGTCGGATCATCGGACACTGGCACCGATAGCTGCTGCGTGCTCGGATTCGAGTCGGTCGAGTGTAGCAACGGTGGCGAAATAGGCTTGGGTACACTTGAGATCAAGGTCGCCGCAGTAACGAGAGGCGTACTCGTAGCTGCTGCTGCAGCTATAAGTGGAGGGGCGATTGGTGCAACAATCGGAACTCCGATTGGAGCGGCTACTGGAGCGACCGGCGAAACGGATACTGGTGTAGGAGCGGCGACTGGGACAACCACTGGAGCGGCAACAGGCGACATTTCAGGCTCTTCCAATTTCGACGCTACTGGCTCGTCATTCATACTCATGAGCTGTTTGGCAAATTCCATAGCCTCTTGCATCTCCTCTAGACCATCCTCGTCGAAGCTAAGCGAGGCTGCAGCTGTAGATACAAGAGACGTACTTGTACTGCTGCTGGTACTCGTGAGACCGACAAAAGGCGGTGGTAGTATCGGTTCTTGGTTTGGTATCGGAGGTACCGGCATAGGCGCTGGGGCAACCGAGACGGGCATCGGCACAGTCGGATAGTTCATGGGCGTCATGAAAGCCGGGAAGGTGGGTGGCATCATGACCGGTGGTGGAGGAATTTGCACCTTTGGCGGTTCCCGCGAAGTTGCACCAGCCAGCAACAATGTCGAACGCTCAGTCATAGAAAGCCGAGGATCGAATATTGGCGGTGGTTGCCGGACCTCCTCTTTTTTCTCGGACACGCTGCTAATGATTGGTTTACGTGGGTCGAAGGCCCGCGGTAGCTGCAATAATTCACCCTTGGACTTGCTACTGTCGCTGTCAGATTTTTTGGATATAGTCGGTGGTGGTTTACTAAAGTCCAAATCTGCTGGCAGTTCTGAAAAAAAATTCACTATCAATTATAATAGCATAATCAGGAATAATTAAAAAACATCACTTTAATCCAATTAACTTTTCTGCTATTGGTCGTAAAATAAAACATAATAAGTAAAACTGAAAAAAATGAATCACGTAATAATTGTGGAAAAAAATAATTTATTGTTATTTTATATGCTTTAAGTCATTATTTATTTTAGTATGTCAAAAAGATTGACATACTTTACTTCCACTAGAATTTTTCACGAGAAAATCCATGAAACTCAATATTATTCATGAACTAGTCAATAATCAGTTAATATTACATAAGTTTCAATCAAACTACGAGTTGCAATATGTGTGTACAACTTTTGTAACAAAGTGCAATGAGCAATATCGTTTAATGTAAATTTACACAAAATACAAAACTAATAAGTTTTATTAGTTAAAAAAAATATATTATTTCACATAACATGCGACAAAATTCATTAGCTACCTTTTAAAGCTATTAACAATGCCTTTATTTGAATAAGTTCTATATTGCAAGATATTACATCTTTTCTGTTTGATTTTTTATTACAAAAGTTTTTAACCGTTCATGCTGTTTAAAAAAGTTACAACCATTTTTTTCTTTTTTACAATTAAATCTGTAAATAATATAATTTTAATTACTCCCTATGGATCCTACTTTTAGTGGTGTACAAGTATACTTTATTTTTAATTCAAATTTTATTATTATTATTATTGTTATTATTATTATTGTTGCTGTTATAAAAGCGTCATCAAGCATACCTTTCCCGTCAAAGGCTCCAGTCCAGGGAGATGTAAGACTTGGTGTATAGCCAAGACTTGTTTTGAATTTAGTAGAACTTGTAAAGTCACCCTTGGGTGGAGGGCACATGGCAACAACGGGCTCTGCCGTGGTCGTTGTGGCTGATTTTGACTTAGTACTCGTCGCCTCAAAGAAGGGAACCGTAATCTCGGAACCAGGCTCCTCTGCTTTGGATGATGACCTTGAGTCTTCATCATGATCTTTTTTAGATTTGTCACTCATCGAATCACAGTTATTCTGTTCATCCAGGGAATCGCTCTGGGACTGTTCATCGAGCATTTGCATGACATTATCAAAATCGATGGGCTCCTCGAGCGGCGTCACTAACTTTTGCTGTTGCTGCTCTTGTTGAAGTTCTGCTGATGACTCGGTGCATTTAGGCTCGTCATCAACGGGGTGGTCTTCAATGTGCTCATTACTGCCGTGATCAGTACTTGGCAGAGTTTGTAGCAATCCGTAATCGTCCATTTCTATGTCGCCAATGCTGTCCACGACAAAGTGTTCTTCATCAAATTGCTCCTTTGCAGACAAAGAAAACTCATTGAAATCAACTTTACTGCTCGATTCAGACTCAACAGCCTTACGTCCAACATCCTTAGAGTCTTGTAGAGTAGAGGTTGAGTCGGTAGAATCTTGCTTTGTATCAGGAACAGTTGAGCTAGCGAGATCTTCTTGGGAGGAAGCTAATTTGCTGGGTGTATCGTCTACAGTTGAACTCACTCTGAGATCTTGCTCCCAAATGGTGACTTTTTCCTTTTCAGTGATGCTGGACAATGACTTTTTGAGTTTGGCAGCAGTTTCGGTTATCTTTTGTTGCCTCTCTTCTTCTGATCCCAGCAGAGGCTCGGACGGCTTCTCCGAAGGAACAGGGGAGTTACTTCTGCTGCTGTAGGGACTACTGTAGGGACTTGAACGCTTGCTGGAATAGGGGTAAGGCCTTCCAGGGCCAGGATAACGCATGTTGGAGCCCCTCGGCTGACCCCGGTCTCTGTAATTCTGATAGGGCCTATCATTTCTGTTCTGCCTGTCGTATCTGTCACGATCCCTATCTCGGTCCCTGTCCCTATCTCTATCTCTGTCCCTGTCATACCTGTCAGACCTGTCCAAGGAGCGATCGGACGAACGATCGTTAGAGGACGTGCGGTCCCACTCTGTCTGAGGCGGGCCCGTCCTGTCCCACTCGGATTGAAATGGCTGGGGCCTCTGATGCTTCTGGTAAGGGGCGTTCTGGGGCCGGCCCCGCCATTGCTGGTAGGACCGGTTACCAGTGTCTCTACCCTGCCAGTTGTCAGACTGCCGACCACCACCACCTCCGCTGCCACCACGGTTACGGTTTTGTTGCTGCTGCTGGCCGGGTGGGTAGCGGTTACCACCGCCAAATCCATTGGCGTTTGTGCGTTGCCCAAAGCCTCGGCCACGAAAGCCGCCGCTACCACCGCCACTGCTACTCATCACAGCACCTGGCTATGCTTAGGTCCAACTTCACCACTCTCTTCTTTTTTTTTTTTTTTTTTTTTTCTCCTCTAGTGCCTCCACTTTCCTCTTGCCAAGCTTGCACCCCGGGCGGCAGTACACCAAACCTGGGCTGCTTCTCACCCTGTGCTAGGGAAGAGAGGGTGTCGCTTACGGCATGCCTAGGCTGGCCTGTGTGTATCGGAGACTTTCTAGAATGCAGACTCATCCATCAGAGGCAGCCCACGGGCCTGGGCCCTGGCATCCTTAGCTCGGTACAGCCAACCACACGAACTGTAATCAAAACAAAACAAACAAACCAATTTAAAGTATAACACGTACGGCGGTACACTTGCTCTGATTTCGTATATTATAACTTGGTACCTATATCAGAGAAAAAAAAACAATAAGTATTTATGGGAGCGAGCGTGAGACGTGACCACGTAATCGAGGCACGCCGACGAACTTCTGTTATACGTTGGGAACGCGAACTCTCATCGATGTCTACCTCCAGGGTACAGTAGAGGCAAGTACATCGTAAGTACACACGCTTATTGTATGTTAAAGTGGTAGACGCGCAAGTGTATTTTTAGACGTCAGTGTGTAAGGGTGCCTATATACTGAAAGTACCCCTTTAAATGTTTGACGATCCGGGCGGTGTATACTGTATGCATAAAACGACCAAAGGTACAACTATACTTACAATGTGTTAATGTGTGTGTGGGTACGGGAGCAACAGCATTACAGCAGCAAAGCAAGCAGCCCAGCAGCAAATTTCTGCAGTGCAGGGGCGCGTGGATGACCAAGACAAAAAAGAATGTAAGCTCTGAGGACGTATACTTAGAAAAAGAGCTGGTGGTATGATGAAACAAGGGGGAAAAACGAGGGGCGGAAAATCGTCTCGCGCTTCATACGCAATATATAATATACTTATCGTACACGTTAAGCTATTCATGACACGAAATGACTCACTTTTTGTAGAACGCAGCACTTCCTGAAGATGATGATGAAAAAAAGATTACTTTCACTCCGGTGCACAACTAATAGTTCCTTGCCAGCAAAGTTGCGGGACGAGAGGAGTGTAGTGTTAATATGATGCACACTATACAGCGCTCCTAACCTCAAAGGTAGTTTTGTATTTTCACACACAACACGCCACTGCGTCCTTGTCCACCACCACCTAGGGGCGCTCTCTCCCTCTCTCTTTGCTCTGCTCTGTGCTGCTGCTTGGAGTTTTTTGGAGTATGTACCCTGTGACCCTGTAGAAGCTGCGCACGCGTGCACAGATGTAATAAGTACTCTTGGCTCGACTCCTCTCCCTGGATACCTTGCTGGGAAACACACAGTCACACACTAAGTACTTGTTCTCTTTGACTTTTTACGCAAAAATCCCTTGGTTTGTACCCGGGATTGTTGTTTATTGTTCTTAGAAATTCAAGTCCAACGTGAATGAGTAACTTTTTGTGTACACCGAACAATTGATACACCGGGATTACCGGGAATTACTTCACTAGTTCACTTGTACCTACGAGTCTCGACTCGTGTTATCTCGTGTGTCTAGTGTCGCGGTAGCGGTTGCGACGAAGATGAAATTGCTGCTCCGAAAAAGCAGTGGCCGCACAGCACCGCCGAGACGCAGAGAGAAATATATTGCGGTCTTTACTGTATGCTCTTTCTCTTTTGCTCTCGAAAGGGACGAAATTCAGAATCCTTTGAGACAGAAGTACCTACCCTATATGTATGTAAAAAGTTGTCCTCCCCCTGATCAGTTTTTCCGGTTGCAAGAGAGAGTAGGCATCAAAGAGTGGAAGCTCTGGTTATACATATATATTATATGCTCGAACGCAAAAACGAAAATGTGCATACACACTTTGACTCTTTTAGCCTCGCCGCAGTATATACTTACTATATTTTCAAGCCAAAAAGAGTAGAAAAAAAAGTATTTTCTTTTTTTTTTTTCTTTTTTGAGAATATTCATGCACACTGCATGAAAAATAAAAATAAGCAAGCAATCTTTCTCTTTTTTTTCTCAACCCAAGATAATTATTGTATGCACTCTCACTCTCCAAGAGATATGCTTCAAAGTACAATAATAACTCATGTAGGTATTGTAGGTACAAGTCACGTTAAGACATTAACGGTATGTGCTATCCGGGGGCATCGATTTTTACAGAGCATGTTCTTTTTTCTCTCCATGTCTTCATGCTTCTCTCTCGTACTCATATCATTCGTACTTTTGATGATAGGTGTACTTGCATTATAATGTACTATTGCTCTGTATAATTTATCTCTCATCGTTGCATTTTTAAGTGCATGCATTTTTATAATTGCCCAAAAACGGTGCAGGTGTCTCTTTTTCGGAACTGTCAAAATTCTAAATAAACTTTTCAGTTAACAATGGTGTATTACTCCGAAAACATGTTTCAATAATATTTTACATATTACATACAGTCATATTTAATTCCAATTAAATATATAATATTAATAACAAGCTATTATCGTTGATTTAAAAAAAAAGGGTTGGGGAAGATTATACTTCATAGCCGATTTTACATTTCTATGCAGCATAGGCGCACACGTGTTTAGGGGCGCTCATACATATAAATATTTCCCAACATCCAAGATCGTCGACGCTTTTTTTTGTTTTTTACTCGCTGTCAGTTGTTGTAATGAATCCTTACATAAATCTCTAACGTGCATACTTATAAACATATAAATATAGTATACATTTTTTTTGACGCCTCTATGGTAAATGAAATAAATGTACGCATAAAATCATGAGAAAAAAATTTGCCATCGTTTTTGTCCCTGTTCACATCATTTTTTGAATATTGGGTAGTTATACACATTTATCTCCATGAAAAACGTGTGACAACACACGCACAGCCGTTATGTTAAAAGCGTTGCTCCAAAAATCAACGTCACTCTCGAAGTCTCGACCGACTATACATTAATACCCTTCAACACACACACGTACGCAATACCTAAATCGCTCCGATTTTTCTCCATTTCAGTGTATTATGTTATATTATCAGCGTGCGTTATCCGTCCACTTTCCTATGGGCACACCATGTGAAGCGAGCCCTGAAAATTATCGTTAGCGCATTACGTAAGGCCGTTCGTTCATCGCTCACAGTATGTTATAGGCGCATATAAGTGTATACACGTGCACGCAAATGTAGCCGACCGGTTCTCATTCATGATCAGCTCATAACCGCTGTTCGTTCGTATTATTATAGTCTATACATAAGTAATTACATATAACTCTTGCAAAGGCATTAAATAGTACATATATGGTGTAAAACATAAAGGTGTTGCGCATAGGTCACGTATGCACTCTTCTACAAGCGATATTATGGTTTTTTTAGTGATTGTAAGCGAATAAGTCTCAACAATCGCGAGGCGGAGTAATATGATATTAGGAAAGTGCATCATCCTCACGTGGAGATAAAGAGAGAGAAAATATACATTTCTTGACTTGACATCTCGAGTTTCACGACCCCTATTGTCTGAACACTCTGCTCTTGCAGCCATTCTCTCTCTCTCTCTCCTCTCTCTTCCCCGCGCGGTATGCACATACACACGCACAAAGTATTGGTGCTCGCGTTGTACAAAAAAATACGCATAATGCGCTCTTTTATTTTAGAATATACCGGTCTTAGCACCTTATTAGCGCTCTCGCGCGTTATTATGATATACATTTTACAAGTATATACGATGTAAATTGCAGCAGCACCGAAGCGGCCGGTATACTTGAGTTATTCATTAACGTCGCGCAACGTTGCGTTACAGACACACATTTTAAAAATTTTTCTCTTTTTTTTTTTATCGTGCACTGTAAAAAAACGTGCGTATCTCTTTCTCCTTCTTTTACTTTCATTTTGAGCTTTTTTTTTTTTTTTTTCACTCGATGCGTTAGATGTTTTGCTTTCCCTTCCGTTATAGTATACATGCGTTACACACGCACGCGTACGTACATTATATATGTCACATAAATAAATTATGTATGCGTGGGTGTCTGAGAACCGGTTAACCTTCACTTTTGGAACTTGAGTTACCTTTTATTGTTGCCTGTGAGTATGGCGTGCGCTCAGAGGGTTCTCGTAGCTCGTAGCTTTTAGTGTTTACACATGCAAGGCACTTCCGGAGCCTTTGCGTACGTAGATTATGCCTATACTTACAACATATTATACATTATATTCCTGTACATTTCACGTATGTCGCAACAAGATCCCTTACTCGCGATAAGTGTCAACGCGTGCGGTGTGTTGTTGTATACATATATGCGAGACTTTTTTTCATCAATATACACTCTCACGTGCTGGTGTTTCATTATAATCAATGAATAAATTAAATTTCACAATCGACGCATTTGTGTCATCTCTCGTTCGTAATAACCGTACGTAGAATAAGCTTTAATTCAGACATGCACACCTGCGAAAGTTCAAAAACTCGCGCCAAAACGTGCAACGAACACTTCTTCGCAGCGGTTTCGCATAAAAACGAATAGCACGACAGACTGGATGCGGAGTTGCAGTTGTTGAATTTGGAATACAGACACGGGGCTTTTATATACACTTAAGTTTAAAACGAGTAAGGAAAAAAATAAAAACAACTTAGGTTTTCAGAAATACTTCATATGTAAATATTATAAGTGCGTGCCTGCACTCGTGCCTGCACGAAGATGAACCTAACACGTTCGTCTCAGGGCGCCAAAAACTCATGTTTTTTTTTTCTTTTTTTTTTTTTTATCTCTTTCTCATCGCCCCTCTTCTTTCTCTCACACACATGCATTTACACACAATAAGCTAACATGTGCTGCAGCTGCAGTGAGAGTGTACAATGTCACACACTTGGATTCGTATGCATAGCTGATGTTACATCTTTTTCATACAATTTATATGTATTCCCTTAAAAAGAGGAAGAAACTCATAAATTTAACTATGATAATGTTCTATACTTATTTATCGAAATTGATTTTTTTATTTCGCAATTTTTTTTTTTTTCTTCATTCCATCATTCGAAAATTATTGTCACACATAAAACATGATATATTACGTAATGCGATCGCTTTTACATGCGATACTCGTACTTTGTGTGCGGACGTAAATTTTTTTTTACAATTAAAATCATGTTGAAGCTTGACACAAAGGGGCTCCGTTAAGTACTTCTTTGTTCCCTTTTTTGCTGATATCTTTGTAAAGTCGACATGTTATATATATAGTCATTTGTGTAACAATTAGAGATGTTAAGCTGAATGTTCCATTGCTTTGTTGTGTAGGTAATTAATGATAACTAATCCATACAGTAATGTGCAGTATTTCAGTAAAGAAATCCAGAGCTTATTTATTATCACGATAATTATTATTGTTATTATCATTAAGTGCATTATGTATTGTTTGGTTACATTGTATTTGTTTGCGATTCTCGAATAATTTTAATGCAATATTCATTTTTGTTGCGTTAGAGATACAATACCTTAGAAATTTGGAAATTTAATTCATTTTTTAACAATTTGTAGATTGAAAAAGTTGTTGCAATTCCAATGACATGAAATTTATATATTCTGCTGAAATTTGTTCACAAAAAATATAATTATTTTCACGCGTATAAAAAGCAACAACGAATTGTGCAATCCGTGCCCTCAACTGATTTCGCAACTGATTAACAAAATTTTTTTAGAATTTAAAATAAAATATTTTGTATTTACGTTCAATTTATAAAGTTTTTCTTGTATCATAAATTTGAAATAGCGATCGAATTAATGCGCGGGAAACACTCATCAGCTGATGTATGCAGCCAGTATAGCTATATGTAGAGATCCGTTAACGAAAAAAAACTTCTCCCCTTTAGCGATTGAGTAACATCCCTCAGACCCCTCATATACCATGGCATCCCCCGTTCAACGACCCCCAAAGGCTTTTTAAAAAAGCTGACATTTGTGACGATAATAAATGAAGAACGAAGCGCCATCTTCATTTCTACTTTTTAAAACTGAACTAATTAAATTTTTCTGTTTTACCGTCTGACGGTGAGCTCATTTTCTGCTCTTTATCCTTTCGTAAACCGCCAAATTCAAATTCTTAAAAGTGTGTATCCCGTTTAAAGACGAGTAATAGCCATAACCACAAAATAAAAATACAAAAAGGTCTATCACATTAACCACCACTTCTGAACAAAGTTACGATTGTTTATTGTGTGATTATGATTATCATCTTTTGGTGAAACAACTTAATAGTTTAAATTTCGCGGTTCATGAGCCACACGCATCTACTGCACGTATATGTGTATGTGTGTACGTTTAAAGAGTTGTTTTTAACTATACACTTATTAATGAGTTAAAAATAGGACTTGCTTCATTTTTATACTGAAAACACACGCTGAAGTACATACAGTGTAGGAGTCAACAGAATATTGGGTATACAATTTAAAGTTTTTGTTATTCAGGACCATCAACGGAACAGAGAAGCAGCTGATAACCGAAACCAAAACGAGAACACTATCGGGTGCGTATTTAATAAAAATAATAAAAACTGTAAGTAGGTAGGTAGGTAGGTACAGTGTGTGTTTATCATTGAGATTTGAGATACGCTGTCAGCGCTTTAAATACAAAGACACACGTCACCCACGCACCAGAGTCCAGTGTGTAAACTGCCAAGTAACCTGTACACTTGCGAGGGTGAAACATATATTTCACATCAATCTTTACTTATATTATCTGCTCGAGACTGCGCGCGCGTGGCCGGGCCGAGGGATCGGGGATAAAGGTGAAACACTTCCGTGTATGTAGGTATACGAGAAAGGGAGAAAGTAGGTATGGTCTGCAGGTGCACACGTATGGTAATGTTATACGCAGCAATATCCTTACCAATCTTAAAAAACAGTCACGGGGGTACACTTTCGTACAAATACTGCACTCGTCGCTCCGAGTACCTTAAAGTATGACATTCGTCTCGATGGGTATCCGTAGTGGACTCGCGTGTAACTCCTGATGCGCAGCTCCTCTTTCTTCTGTCAACCTGACAACGATACAACAACGGGAAAAAGCCGTCCTCGTCGACAGTACTTACTTACCGCCCACCGCCTATAACGTGTGTGTGTTATTTGCAGCAGTGCAGTGCCTCGATCGAGCGCGCGCCGAGTAACAGTTTATTTTATTGTTGTTAAGCGCGTCGTCTGGTCGACAGTTGCGTCGTCGTCGTGTCACTGCCGCTGCCTATATATATACACGCATGCCTGGCTCGCGCTAAAGTTTGCATTTGTTCATTTGCTACAACTGACAGTACACAGTTAACAGTGTTGTTCTTGTTGTTGTTGTTGTTGTTGTTTCGTGCAAAGAAATTCATGGATACGCCTGTATACTTGGTAAAAAAGACGAGGTGAGTCTAACGGTTGTTGTGAGGGAGTAAGAGAGTGTGTGTAAGATGGGCCGCACCTGCACCTCCTGCAGAGGAGAAGGAGGCCTCGGGAAGTAGGTTGTACGTTGTCCTTCTGTCTATTTTCTTCGGGTATACCTTATCAGTTATTAATACGAAAGTTGTGTTGTTGCTGTGTACTTATCTTGTGTACTTTAAAAGTACATGTCTCATAAAAATGTTTACTTCGAATGTCGACATTGATGCATAAAGTGCACAATGTACTTTGATGCATATTAGGTTGCATGTATAATAATGTCTCAAGTATGGGTTGAAAAAAAAAAAAAAAAAAAAAAAACATGCCTACCCTTGCGGTGGGCGGGAAAAAGATGGTCGACTCCGGCGGTAGCCCTCGCGGAGCACTGTTGCAGCTAATCTATCGATTTTCCCTCGGCTATTTCTCTCTCGCTCACCGCTATGTACTTACCCATGTATGTAGGTATACTTGCATTCTCTTTCCTCCGCCTTGTAGGTAAATACACTTACTTTTGCACGACTCACCTTACAGTTGCTTGCATGCATGTATTTTTTTTTTTTTTCTGCTCCAAAACATCAAATGGAGCAGAAGGAGAAAGTCACAGTGCAGTGTGCTCCAACGCTTTTCTTTGCGAGAGAGAAAAAAAAGGGTGATGCTTGCAGTTGAGTGACGTCGTGTGTGCAGGTGGCTGTCAGAGTATACAGTACTTATACCCATAGTGGAAGAGCCGAGAGAGTACATATACGTGATAGAGATGGATTAAAGGTGGCGAGGGAGGAAGAAACAGCAAGCCGAGGGCAAGGCTGCGGTCATATAGTACTTAAGAACCTTTATTGCTTCCTAAAGTGTGTATAATTTTTTTCAAGATTTTATTGATCGCCGGTATACTTACCTACTTAAACTTACACGCTCTCTCCCTCGTTGGTTTTTCTTTTTCAAGCGCGTGCTTGAAACGAATCGTTATAAGTACATAAAGTATAAACTGTTTCCGGGCGCAGAAGATTTCTTCAGCTTTTATCGTTGCAAGCTGCCACAGTTCTTTGTTCGCTGTTGTCCGAGCAATAAATTTTCGGTTCAAATTTTATCAGCTACGTGTATGAACTGTACGTTGTTGGTTGAGCATTCAACCACTTGATAACCGCGTGTGCATAACGCGAAGATTATCGTTTATGTCTCCTTCATTTGGTTGATTTGAAAAATAACAAGTTTAGTATGAGCTTCGTTAAAAAAAAAAAAAAAAAAAAAAAAAGGGGGAAAGCTAATTAATCGGGTTAAAGGATACCGGTGAGTCGATACCTTAATGAGAAGCTAATTTCACAACCAACTAAATTCAGAAGTGACGCGCTGACGCATCGTTGATTACAACTTTATATCTCAATGTTCAAGCCTGTACATAATTATATTCTGAACGTAACTTTTTATTTTAATATTGAGAATAACAACATTTTATCGTGAAATTAATGGAAAGTAATTCAACATTTTTAATGTATTTCTTTCTATTGTGATCAACAAGGAGTACACGTATGCTTCGTATTCTTCATTTGCACTTAAAAATCCTATTTCACCAAGTACTTATCCCGAAAAACTACAATTTTTAATAATAAAATAAAACAAAATTATGATGGTGGGATGAAATTAAAAAATGAACTTTTGGGCATAAGTATCCAGCTAAATAAACTTTTGTAGTATTTATACACTAAAAAGTTCTGCTTGAAAAATTAATAAAGATTATGTTAATCACATATTTCTTCGTGACTCAGAAGATAATTATACTATACTGATGATTTAGAAATAAAAAAAACGTGAGATCATATTTATTAGGTTGCAAACACTCATAGTGAAGTAATCTAGAATACCTATGACTCAATAAATTTTTAATAATACTTTTAATATTCAAAAATGCTTACCTCGTCTATTATCTGCTTATCAGGTTTGTTCTTGTTTTAATGAACCATGAGTTTCACGACTTTTCTATTTTACCCTTGCAGACAAACATAATGGCAAATAGGTTGAATTGGACTTGAATCTGTTTTTTCGGTCAACGAATATGAAGTTGTATAGCCAATGTCAATGGGTCTCGCGTGCGACGGTACAGTGAATTATACTCTGAAAATTCATCTCCAGGGTGCACCTATACGTTGTACCGTGAGATGGTACGCGATAAGATTTTTGGAAGAGTTGAAGATTGAGGTGTTGTAAGACTTTTAACTTTATAATGTGCAAAATTGGAAAAATGCTGATTTAAAAAGATTTAGTTTAGTTAAGACAATGTTTCATTTTTATTTTTTTTAGGGGGCAAGTTTATGAGTATAAATAGCAATTTAGGGAGTTAACTGTATACATAAAAAAACATGTCTGTTCCACGATTGATACTTTAATTTTTTTTTTTTTTTCAAATCCTGTGTCTAAATAATTATATGACACTTATTTTTCATTCCATACAATAGTCGTCATCTACTTTACGCACCTGTTATTTACAAACCGATGAAGCTGATCAATGAAAAGTTTTTTTAAATTTCTTTCCTAAAATCGAGTCTATTTGCTTACCGACGTAATTTCTGCTCGTATGTAACTAGCATTGAGTCGTGATTTATTTTTGTCACTGCATAAACGTTAGTGATTGACTCATCAGTACTATTCGCATTCCGATGTCGATTATTCATGGTTACTAAAAAATACAGTGGTATCTACAAACACAAAACGATTTTTAAGATAGATCAATGAGAAGCCCAGCAGATTTTATTTTATTTATTATTCCTAAAACAGGACAGCTCAGTTATCTTTTTAAAGGAAAATTTTCAAGCAGAACAAAGATACGTGTATTTTTAAACCTTAGCTAATAATACACGTAAAATATCATAAGTTTTCACGTTATGTTAATTATTTCTAACTCCAACACTAAGGGTGGGTGTGAAAAAAATTTATAACTTGAATGTTTGTCGAAAAATAGTATTGAATATTTTTATAAGCTCTAGTTATTATGTAATAAATAATATATCGGGTTAATATGCCATTGCATTTTATTTACACATCTCATAGAAATAAACTCATCACCCGTACACGTGTTTGGTGCTTTTATATAATGTATCAAAAAATGGTTGCAGTTGCAAGTTGAATAACAATAATAACCATATCGAGTAATCGATTTACTACGGGACTCGAAAACTTTTTTTTTTCTTAACTTGAATACTTTTAAACTATTTAATGTGTCAGAGGGTATCCATGAATTTGTTATGATGAAAAACACAGTGTTGTTTTAACTTACTCAGTCGTATGAATTATTTTTTGTAACTTTTTAGTGTCGATTGTCGCGTACACTCCGAGTTTAATCAATGTACTGGCGATATTTCACGTCGTGCAATCAAGTTTCCAGAAAGTTTTAAATAAAAAAACGTGACAAAACAATAAACAACACTCGGTGTTTGCCGTATAATTAATGCACTCGTCACCTATGTGACCTAACATAGTTATTTATGCTCTTAATGTTCATTTCATGCACGATGTCGACAGCAAAAAAAATTTAATTGAAAAGATAAAACTATTGATGGATCAATCGTTGTAAAAGGACAATAAAAATATAAGTATAAATTTCGAGTTATTTTTCGTAAGAGCGATCTATGTAAGTATTGTTATTCATCTTCGTCACGCGTGTACTTAAAGTGCCCGTCACGCCCCGACGCAAGCACACCGAGCTAATGAAATGCAAGTCGCATCCTTCAATTTTTGTCCCTTCCCCGATAAGAGCCTTGTTGGCCACGGACCATCAGCCACACGGCGATCGGAAAAGAAGTCCCCCCTCATCCCCCCGGAGGTGGGAGAAGGGAAAAAAGGAGAGGCTCGTGAACGCCCCTCGGCACCAATCACCCGCGCAAATTCAAATTCGGCTCTCGATCAATCTTGCGCGCTCGTCCTCTAACTCTTCCTCCTCTCCCTCTCTTCTACTGCCTCGTTCCAACAGGGCGCAAATTAATGGACACGTTCCGCGCCGCCTGGGAAGAATTATGGGCTCTCGTCCCAGCGCCTCTCCATTTCTTCCCGACTCTACGAAAAAAAAAAAAAAAAAAAAAAGAGCAGCTGTCGATCTACAATGTGCTTCCACTCGTGAGGGTACACACCCGAGTTTTTTTCTTCTTCTCATTTTCCGAAATCCCAAATAATGATGCGTACACGCGCTTGGACTGGGAGGGGGTCGGACTTGCACACTCCTTCCGTTTTCATTTCACTCGGTCGAGTCCAATCGCGAGTGGGCGTCGAATTGATGCTGGGAGTCGATTTTTCTCCTCTTCCCCCCTCCCCCCTCGCATTTCGAGCAATTGGTCGGATCGATTTGCGATGGGAAGCACTTATTGGTGGAAGTTTATTAATCCCCGCAATCTCAGCAGTTGAATTCTGCTGAAGCGACTGAGGCCAATTGGTAAAAAAAATCATGGTTACCGTCAGCGTTGTTACAATTACTTGTTATTATATATAATAAAAGTGATTAATGTTTCCCATAGCTTGGAGCAAAATTTTCTAGTACTGGTGTTCATTTGATGCTACAGTTGATCTTGATCGATAACAATTGATCACCAGGAAGTTCGCGAAATATATCCTTCTTGAATCGAGTCAGTCTGGCCCATGTTCTTGATAAATGCCTATGACAGTTCAATTCTTTAAATTACGTGCTTTTTTTTGGTGCCCAACTGAGTCTGGGTACGAATTCAAAAACTAAAAGTAAGTAGTATATAAAAAGCCATGAAGTTACATAAATTTTTTATTAATTTTTTTTTTATACAACACTGGTTTTAGCGATTGTAAAATTAAAGAACTACGAATAATAATTAAAAGTATATAATTAGTTGATGATCTGTAAGATATATCTTTCTGTTGTCCTCAAATAAATAAATAAATAAATAAATAACATTAGTATGCTGATTCCAAAAGCATCCCTAGTAATGTTGATAAGAAATTTCACTCGTATTCTACAAAAATTTGTTGTAACTGTTTAGTGCGTGATATTTTTAATCGCTTCATTTAAAAAATCACAACAGATATGATTGTTCATTATTTTTTTATCTTCTGCGTGCATTTTAAAATAGAAAAAAAAAATCCATGAATTTAAGATTAAATTCAATCACAATATTTAAGAATTTAATATCTTTTTAGACCCACTAAACTACTTCTAATAGCATTTTAGTATTACGTGTAAGACACTCCTATGGTACTGAGATGTCCAAAAAGTGTATATTTGACGTATTGAAATTTATGGACAGTAAAAATTACTGAAATCTTGATAAAAATATTATATCATTCGAAATAAATTTCCAACTTCGCGTTAAAAATAAGTAGTTCTGATTTTTCTCTGGTCCCCATAAAATTTTGTTTAATACCATGTCCAAGTTGAAAGTTAACTAACAAAAACAGCACAAGTATTCTACTTAAATTAAAGTATTTTACTCTTACGTAGACTTTAATCTTGAACTTTTTCAGGTAATAATTGGCCAAGAGATAATTAGTGCAATGAATATTCATAGTAAGTTCCGTTTCTACATCCTTGCACTGTTTAAATAAAAGAAAAAAAAAACGAATAATCGTGAAACCTTTTGAGAAATTTAAAAGTCTACACGTTTCCTTCAACTCGTTTGCAACACTACCCGTTGATTTCACCCACCCCAGCACGCATTTGTAAAAAAATACTAGAGGAAAGTAAGTTTGTTGCGAAACGTGTTTTCAAACAGTTGTAAATATTGTTTTTCAACACTAATACCAGGACAATGGGAGCAGAGTTAAAATTTTCCTTGGTAATTAAATCCTCAAACTTTCCTCGCATGGCCAAACGAAACGCGTCGCGCTCGTTAGATGAGGTGGGGGTAGGGTTGCATGTACATGAGTATGTGTGTACGTGTACGTGTACATACACATATACATATACCTATATATAAATACGAGGTGCTTGGTGGTAATGGAGGGTGGGTTGGCTCGTTTGAAGCTGACCCTGACTTCTCCGCCACCTCTCTCGTGCTCTTCAGAAAGTCGTATATATATTTGTATGATGTATAAGTGTAAACGTACACGTGCTACTGATGGCTGGCCTTTTAGAAAACGTTTGATTCAGCAGATGCGTTTTGTCTCTCGAGCGACTTTTTCCGTCGGCCCTTACCGAAGAATTGAAAAAAAGCGCAGACACATACAATTACGGACGAAAGTGAAAAATGTCGATTTTTCCGGCTCGTTTTTTCATCCGTTGTTGTTGGAGCTCGCCTATAAACTATATAAACGTGATTTTTTTTTTTTTTTTTTTTTATACATATTTAATGTTTCTCCCATGCACAAGAGATGATTGATAAAAAAAATCGTGCCATGTAATAAATATGTGTGGCAACAAAATATATAATGTAATATATTCTCGATGTTTCACTCGTGTGCAGGCCCAAAAAAATTTCAGCTCTTCAGATTGCATCAAATATCCAGCGTGCCCTTCATACCTACATTTTTTTGACGCCAGTACTTAAATGTGATTTTATTTGGTTTGGTCCAGACAAGAATGTACGACGATTTTGTAAATTGTAAGCGAACCCTTCGTTTTACAATCTGCGTACTAATATACTCGAAGTACAAAGAAAAAAAAAAAGTAATTTAAAGCTAAATCTCAGAAAAAAGTATCCACCGACCGATACGTCACAGTCCCATGCCTCGAAGCTACCATAAATTAAAAACGCCCTTACGGATCATCGCGTTATGCGCGCGGCGCATCGTAAATCAACGTGTTAGCTTGACAACGATATCTTCGAGCACCCTCCTCTCCCCCCTTTGTTGCTACCAAAAACACAACACATACCGATTAATCATCGAGCGCTTCTCGACCCCTTCCCCTTTGCAAAAAAGGCTTACTTCGCGCACGTGAGAGTTGGGACATCACGAAGAGGGGGGGAAGATAAAAAAAAAAAAAAAAAAAAAAACAAAAAAAGAAAAGAAAAGTTTCCTCTTCAAAGAGCGACAGTCTTGGTAAGTAATAGCGGTAATTAGTACGGCATAGTCGTTCGGTTCGCCAAAAGCGTAGCTACATACATATACACACCGTCCGCGTAACTGTACAGTCGTCAAGGGAGTTAGAACAGCGCCTCTGGAAGGGGTGGGAGGGCACGGAGCGTAGTGCGCGGGCGCGCGCCACCCCTAGCTTCTTTTACTCCTTTTTTTTTTTTTTTTTTTTTTTTTTTTTCTTCCCTCGGCTGCTGAGGGAGGGAAGGGAGCGATTTTCCCGCGACGCGCGAATTTCCTGGCTCCTCAGTCGCGATCTTCGACTCGTCGCGGGAGCACGACCCGTAAGTTGCCAATACTTAATACACTCCGGAGTCCAGATAACGAGGAGAGAGAGCGGGGCACGAGTACTCGCTACATTTATACACACATACACTCGCTCCTTCGACCCTGTCCTCCGAGCGGCGGATATTTATATTGCACGCGCGTATCACCTTCACCACCACCACCCCACCCCCCTGCCCCGGACTGACTTTTTTTTCGGTCGCCCGGTTAGTTGCGCCGTGATGCGAGGAATTTCATCCGAAGACGCAACGTAACGAGTACACCAGTGATATTGTACCGGGTGTCCCGCTAAATCGTCTAAATCGGTATGTTTATCTTACTTATACTTCATTGAAGCCCGACACGGGGCACGATGGTACATTGTTTCGTGTCCTTTGGTCGGGCAACCCGACTCTACTCTTCGTTGTGAAGTGAGTGTAAACGTGGGCTCTCGTGGCCGGGGAAACTCGCTATTACTGCTTCTTGAAGATCTTCCGATGGTGGGATAACAGCTCGAGTGGATCGTTGCGATAGTGAATTTGCCGGATCTCGTGCTGATACGTATCGTTTCGTATGCTAGACGGTCTCCTTCACGGAAGATTACGTCAGTGCGTGGAAATTGATTTTCTTTTTTTTTCCCCCCTCCCTTTTTATTTAGAACGTGTTATTATTTTATAGTGTAAAAATCACGATACGAACTGCATAAAAAAAAAAAAAAAAAAAAAAAAAATACCTTGCCAAAAAGGATCAAGGTCTCCCTGGCTGTCGGCTGAAAACCAGTCTTACCGCCGTCGGCATTATTCTACTACCCCGAAGGGAAAGCGAAAAAAAAAAAAAAGAAAATCAGCTTGCACGATCCAAGCCCCCAGCGCTTCCGGGAAGAGGGGGCTCCTTTGCTCCTTTTTTTTTTTTTTTTTTTTTTCGTTTTTCCCACGTTCCCCCTTGACTCTTGCAACGCCGTATATAGGAACACAACACATTATATTATATACAGTACATAGTTCGCGAGGGATAGGGGGGTGGGATACGTCAGACAGAGACGGGAAATCCGAGTGTAGCACGTGGACGGTGTGCAGCTGCGCAGATAAAGAAAAAGTACACACACACAACCGCGGCTCGCCTATTGATTTTCCAACCCTCTCTCGCTCCTCGTGTGCATATATATATATATATACCTACGTGTATATTCTCTCGCGCGCGCGTACGTAAGTATATGTAAACCTCTGCGCGCAAGTGTGTGTGTGTGACCCTACATGTGCGTGTCGACTCTGTATATTTTGGCAAAGTAGAAAAGCCGAGTCTAAAAATAAGGAAGACCTCGTTACCCGCACGCTTCCGTAGGACCAAAAGGAAATTCCCTCGCTCACCCTTGACGCTCGTTTCATTCATGATCCCTCCCTCTCTCATGCCCCATAACAAAAACATAAAAAGCCAGCAATAACACTTGACGCTCGATTGCTGTTTTTTTTTTTGGGGGGGGGGGGGGTGGATCGATATAACCACGAGCAGCGTGGACACAGACGCGGTGTTTAAGTATCGTCTCCCTCCTAGCAACTCATTCGTGTAAATTGGGCTTTGATGCGATACACCTATACAATGATCCCATGTGCGTTAGTTACTTCCCTCGAGCTTCAACTGCGGAAGTAAATGCCGCCCTCTCAAAAGGCTCCGTAACGCCTCTCTTGTGTCCAACGGTATATCGTAGTCGTTAGCCGGCGCAGAGAGAGAGAGAGAGCTTTTAACTCGTGCTCGAGGGGTACTTTTGATTAAGAAAAAAACAACAACTACGATTTCCGCTCTTTTTTGTCATTTAACAACAATATTTCACGCCCCTCGCAAATGATCACTCGGAAGAGCAGAGATTGCTTTTCCTTTTTCTCTCCTCCCCCCGTCGAGCTGTGCGCGCGACTCGAATATAATAGATGCTATTGTGCGCCCGAGGGGGGAAGAACAGGGTAACGATGCTCGTGTCGAGATACATACGTGTGGGTGTGTGTGCGTTTGATGATGCACTCGCTAAAGAGAGAGGGCCATTGAGTTTTGCCGTTTCCAGGAATTTGTTAAATTTTTTGTGTATACGTTAGGCGGAGACGGCAAAAGTACGTGTCGAGGATTCGGTGTGTACCTGCGACGACGGCTGAGTGGGCAATTGTGGAAAGATCGCGTCGAGAACTTGGGAGAGCTCTTTTTACGGATGCTTATACATACATATATATATGCTTACTCCGCCGTATTTTTAGAATAATTGTTCTCACGGCAACCGCAGTAACCTTTGAAGCTTCATTATTTTCTAGCAATTTCAAAAAATGATGTATTTAACTGTTGCGTTTCAAATACATATTTTTTACAAAACAATGAGCGTTGAATCAATTAAAATGTTTATTTTTATCATCAAACAATAATACAAGTTCCTTAATACAGATAAATAAATATTTGTGGTTGTTCGTTGTTTCATAATTCAGCTAATGTATATAGGAAAATGGCTTTACGTAATTTTTAATAACAGTAACGATTTATTGTTTAATAAAACACCGAACGATAAATTCTTATCTCTTGTAAGGACAAAGTTAACCGAGTTTAATATCTCGTATACAATATTATACACACACACCCATGTCCATGTATATGTATACACACATTCTTTACTTGAATGTATAACACGGAAGCCGTGTAATATATAACGAAAGTTATCAAGTCTCTGTATTACCGGAGCTTACCTTTTTCTCCTTCCATTGAATAACAAAATTTATGGAGCGTATAATATATACTATCCTCGTATAGCCGAAAAGTAGGCGTCATTTTTTTTTTTTTTTTTTTTTTTTTTTCCTTCAAAATTCAATAATCACTCGGTATTTCCAAACCATCATAACAAAACAAACAAAGCGTCACCATTATCATTATTGTTGATTAAATATTCGTTAAAAAGTTTGAATAAGCTCATGATGTGCAAAACTCGCGCGTAGCACCGCACTGACTTTTCGCGAGCAGAGCAACGAAATCCACTCGGTTAAATCCAGCTTCCGTTGATAATGTTGTAGGTGTCAAGGATAAAGCCCCCCGCTCCCCCGCCGGAGGTGGACCGCCAGAGCAGCTGACTACCATTGCTCCAGTACAACTGGGTCAGTGCTACGGAGCAGCAGCAGCCGCCTCGTCCAAGCAGCCAAGGGGAGTAGAGGAGCTCACCCCGGTGGAATAACTCGAGGGGGTTTACAACCACCGATCGACCGAGTGCGGGTGTAAAACAAAAAAAAAAAAACAGAAGAAGAAGAAGAACATAACCGAAAATGCCTGCGCCGACGTCAGCCGCGGCGGCTGAGCCCGCCCCGCCCCGCACTGAGCTGCAGGAGCTGCAATTCAAGGCCGACCAAACGACCGATGAGGTAAGAGCCGCTTCACTTGTATGCCCATATATACACGCCCTATACATTACACGTACGTGTCTACGTAACTGCATACGATTGTCAACGACGACGACGACGGCTTCCCCCCTCCTTTCTGCCGTGTTTTATCGTCCACCCAATTATTTTCCTTACTCTCGCACGCGGACGAAATTTTTTTTTTTCTCGTGTATACCGTTACGTTCTCCCGTGCGAAAGTTTCTCTCGTCGGTGTCATTTACGTAGGTATGCGCGACTCAAGTTTTCCTACAGCTTAACGTGCACGTACAAGACGTTGAATAACTTAAATATTTTCGTGGTTGAAGTATTTAATTTTTCCCTCAATGTTTTTTTTTTTTTTTAATACAATTATACAAGTACTCGATGTTGCAATCCTCACACACGAACGATTCCTCGTTGTAAGTGATGATGGAAGTAACTCGTTTCGTTTCACTCTCGGATACCTCTTATACTTCGGTTGGGCAGTAATGTTAACTCCCTCGCTTGAAAACCATTGGTTTGCCCATCGTCGAAGTATAATGCACAAAAATACCGGCTCTAGGAAGATTTTTTTTTTTCATGCGGGTGACGAAATTAAATTGGAAAACGAGCCAATAATATGATCCAAGGCTGGAGAAGTAGAGCAAGTCTTGGATCGTCCGAGGTAAAGCCCACGATGATAAAGGGACAATCTGAGGCTTCTTTAATCTCCATCTCAACGCTATAATTAATATCTTTCTTGAACCTAAATGAATGAAAAATTATTAAATATCGTACGTCTCGTGTGTATTTTTTTTTTTAACTTCCAACAGTCCCACTGATAACACACCTACCCATCCTGCAAATAATAGATGAATTTCGAAATGACAAATTTGAGATTGGCGTAGAAACGAAAAATCCGCTCGAACAGCCACACAATCTGCCAATAAAAATAACGAGGGATGAGCGATTCATAGTACCGGGTAATGGAAAAAAAAAGCTCGAAAAGCGGTGCTTTGCGCATCACAAATGCTTCTCGCGTATACCTACCGTGGTTCAGAGAAACTTTCCGCCGGGAAGAAAAGCTCCCTCACCCTGTGATCCACAGCATCCCTCGTATCGGTTATACATATATGTATGCACACCCCATTGTATCCAAACTCAGGCTGCACTTTGGCTGCCGAAAATATTAAAGTTTCCTTTTTTGTGTTACAGTCGCTCGAGAGTACGAGGCGTATGCTGGCGCTATGCGAGGAGGTAAGCCAATCCATTTTCCATGCACATGTACATATATATACCTCCCAGAGTCTCTTTAATATCGAACCCTCTAACTTTTTTTTTTTTTTTTTTTTTTTTTCAAATTAAATTTTAAGTATTTATCTCTCTAAACCTGAATCCGTGAAACTTTAGTGACTGTACTAACGTCTTCATTGATCGTTCACCTACATGTCAGTAAAGTACAATTATCTACAAAGTATTCAGTACAAAGCGCTGGCTACACAACCGTTGCAGATTTCATTCACCGATTCACTTTTAGAGAGCGTACCTGTACCTATACTTATGTACATAGTTATATTCTACGATGTACAATGAATATTTCAAACCCCGACTTGTGTATAATACCCCGTTTATTTATTGTATTTTTGTAAAACCGCGCGTGTGGCGTATGGATACGAATACAAATGAAAATGAAAAGAGCGTCTCAATGAGACATAATCCATAATATTATACGAAGATCCGCTCGTGGATCTTGAATAATACCCCCCCCCCTCGCCGTGGTAATATAACGTTTTGGCCATGCAGCGCATCAAGAACAAGGAAGAGGAAAATTAGCCGTCTGATGTCCGCCTTATATATTATATAATATATAGATGTATGCATGACCACATGTGTATGTACGTAATATATATACGTGCGTGTATATATATACTTATTTATATGTACAGCTTTTTATCTCTATGTCCCGTGGTATACCGTATATTATAAGCCCGAAGAGATGAGACGGAGCCCTTATATCGCGCATACACATGATAATTTGTACTGTTACTGTACCGCTGTACTCTATCTCTCCGTCTATATATCCATACCTATTGTCTTTATATGGTTGTACATGTACTGTGTGTAAAGTGTATGACGTGTCGTATGTAGATGTATACTACGGAGCAAGCGCTTCGCTTTTCTTTTCTTTTCTTTCTTTCTTTTTTTTTCCGCGATCGTTGTTCCTTTCACATTCGATCAATCCAAAATAATGACTGGCTATAACGGACTCACCGAGAGAAAAATATAATAAAAATTACTGTGCTGGAATGGTAATCTGGTATTTGGGGGGAGTTTTTACTTTGGCCAACCTATAATTTTTACCATTTAGTTGTTGGATAGTAATTTCTATTGCACAAACAGTAAAAATCACTATACTTACAACAAATGTGTTACTGTTCTAAACACTAAAAGTTATTGTTGTTCAAATGGTAAATAGTCTGTAGACGACCGAACAGTACCAGATTACCATTCCAGCACAATAATTTATATAATTTTTTTTTCTCTCAGTGTTTTTCTCTCAGCAAAAAAACAAAAAGAAACCTCAGTGTTTAATCAATGAAGAAAAGCGATCCGCTTCTGGCTTTTGTATGTATAACCATACGTGTAGATCAAGATTGTATCTAAATATATATATATCGTGTATAACGAAGGGGCCAAGGGAATCTCGTTCGCGCGCGAACGCCAAAACCACAAAAAACCCTCTGTGTGTGTGTGGTGTTAGACGTGGCGCACGTGGCAAAAACTCGGTAGTGGAGAAACGAGAGGGGGATGGCGACGCAGCAGCAGCGGTATGGGGGTTGTGCAAAGCTTTTATATATACATATACCATATAATGATAATAAATAATGGCTTTTGGCTCTCGAGATGCGTACGTCGATGGGATAGGTGGTACAGTGAGGGGAGGGGGGAGGGGGAGGATCCTTAAGGTCCTACATCACGGAAGCATAGCACTTTAGCAGCCATGGTCGCGCTCCGGAGCTTTAAAAGCTCTCCGGGCTGTATATACATATATAGTTGCGCTGTGCATATAACGCGTACACACCTACACGAGGGATGGAGGGAGAAAGGACGAGTAGGAGGAGGGAAAAAAGTGGTGGGTCTCCGCTACGTGGGTGTGGGTGCAGCGAGAGAGAGAGAGAGAGAGCTAGCGGTGGGTTTCAAGGTCGGGTCCATTGAGCAAGGCCTGGGCATTGTCGGGTGGTGGTGGTGGTGGTGGTGCGCCGGGCTGGCTGGATTATCGATTGTCAAGGTCGCGCGTGCCGATGCATCGTCCGCTGCGCTGCTACTGCTGCTGCACCGTCGTCCCTCTCTCTTTCTCTCGCGTGGCTGTAACGTCGTATTATTATTACTATTATTATTATGTATACCTACACGTTCTCTCCTGTATACCTCTGCTGCTGCTATTACGGGCGTTGTATACACTGCTGTGCTTACTGTGCGTGTGTATCATACACACATCTACAGTATCTATCTACACTCTATGACTCTACACACACACACACACATGCAAGCTGCTAATGCACCAGCTCACGGGGTAAGCATACGTATACAACGCGTTGGTGACGAGGGATGCCATAACTCAAACTTCCCTTTATATGGATACCGAGATGGATACATATATGAGTGTATGCCTGACGCCCGCGTTGGTGCAAGTGGGTGTACATATACGTATACGACTTACGATGCATACGTATGATTATTTGTGCAATGTTAGGAAACGTTACTACATAAATGCGTGCAAGTGTGTGTGTGTGTGGAATAGAGCATGCGCTCTAACTTCCTCCTCTTCCTCCTTAAGCTGCTGCTGTACCTCCCCCTCCCTCTCTCATTGCTCTCCTCACGCGTCCAAGGGTGGACGCGTTGGCTGTCAAGGATTGGCCTCATTGCCTGCACACATCCTTGCCCATTCCCGAAAATCCTTGTTGTCCGTGACTGCGTGTGTATGTTTTTTGTTTCTTCTTTTATACATGTGTGTGTACCTTCTCTTGTCCTCCTTCTCTCTCTTTTTTTTTTTTTTTCTTTTTTTCTTTTTCTTTTTACCGTACCTATATTACCTATACATGCATGCTTCTTCTCTCTTACACAGGATTGCGGGGTCTGATGGCTCTGACCTGGTTTGGAATACGAAAATTTTTCGGGGCAAACGTCGAAAGAAAGTTTTACTCGATGCTCGGAACAATCGCGAATTGTTTCCCCCGGTCACTGTTATAGCCGATTTAAATTATATATCCACACTCCACGATTGACTAAACTCTATATGCATTTACAACGTGCACATCTCTCCATCTTCTCTTCAAGGGATTAATTGCGTAATTTATACCACCCCGTGTATCATCGATAGATTATAAATATATACACGTCACGTCGGCCATGTGTACATGTAAATTATATGGTGGTGTCGCCACAATGGCGTGACGTGCAATTGGATTCCACGTCAATCGTGTAGACCGCGCTAATGGATCGACTGTATGTAGCACTGGGTGTGGTTCGTTATCGTGGCCCGTATGATTATCTGGGCCCTGTGCAACGTGGTTATATGTCAGACCGCGTATTTATTCGGACTCTACTCTTTTTCTCTGTCTTTTCGCTATTTTACGTATTTTACACACATGTATACCATGCATGCGCGCATTTTGCCTTTGTACAAAAGTATACTTACACCTTTTGAGTGTACCTTTCGACCCGTTTACGATGCCCATTTGTTGTCTCGTCTCTGCATTTGTACCTACTTTGCATCTCTACACGTGTTTATGTACATACTTGGGTGTGTATGTGTACAGATATACCTATCACGTGTACTCTCGAGTATAGCCGATAATTTGATGCCATCGAATCAATGGTTTATAATTTCATCGCTATCTCTGACTGTTTAATGCGGTGCACAATCAATTACGCAAATTTTGCGATGCACACATGCACCCTGTACTATCTTTCTTCCTCCCTCCTTTTTGCAGGAAGCTCATCGATTGCTTGCACACATCGGCACTTTTAACTTTTTCTCCTCTTCTCATCCTTTGTCTCGAATACATGGTCATCTCGATCCTCGAATTATATTTCTATGAGTTGAAAAAAAAAAAAAAAAAATTAAAAAGTAATTTTCGCATTATCGTATAAATATTAATCTGTGCAATTACTCGATTTGAGGAGTAGACAAATCGTGCCGTGGTGGTATAAAGATTTATTCATTATCTCCGCATTTACGTGATCTTATTAATCATTGCTCGAAAATATACCCAATTACGTGATGTTTCAAGGTTGCATCCTCCCATGTTGCCTCTGTAAAGTAGATTTAGTAGATTTTTATTTTTGTTTTTCTACTTAACTCTCGTATTCATAGGCCGTCCGCCACCACTTTAATCCACGGAAATATACATATTTACTCGCTTCTCGAGAGGACACTTGACTGTACTTTGATTTGAATCTCATGTTTTATTCTCGAGCTGGAGAGCCTGCACGAACGTGATCAGGAAAAAACAGATCAAGTGCCGATTGCGTGGATTCGTTGTCGAGCAGAATTTGTGTGGATAAACACGGAGTGGAACCTTTTTTCTTTTTCCGATTTTACACGAATTAAGGGTAAAAGGGGGAAAATAAAACTGTAGCTAAAAATACCCAGTGATTTTCTATTTACAGAGGTGCAACAAACTCGCCTCGCCAGTTGTTATTCCGCGATCGATTTTCCAATGAAATTTCCCGGCAAGCTATCAGACCCCGCCCTGCAACGACGACGACGATGACGACAACAGCAACAACTAGATCGAGATACTGTATAGCGAGGCGTGACTTTACGATGAGTGTTGGTGGACAATCAGGAAATCGTATAGCAGGCAATGTGCGACCTTTTTTTTTTTTCCTTACCATACCAATCTGTTACCGATTTGCCTGTTATACATGCGAAATGCGATAAGATATAAGGTCCTCCGATTTTCGTATTGGATATAATATTGCCGTAAATTATGTCCACCTTTACGTACTCACTGTAGGACTAATTTCGAAAAGTAAAACAACTGATGGACGGACGGCTCGTAGCGGCGTTCAAAGGCGCAGGTCATGTAAGAAGATCGCCACAGAGCGCCCATTCAAACGTGAAATTATGTACATAGATATTTTTTATTCATTTTGTATTTGTGTAATTATTGCACTCATGTCCCTTATTTCCATCCACATCCCCCTCTTTTTTTTTTTTGATTTTTCATCTCTTGTATACTGAGTTCCATTAACATACGTACATTTTTTTTTCCCCTTATCTTTTCTTTTGGTCAACCAAACCCTTCGTATTGGTATTACACGAGGCGCTGACATCTCTCGTTTGAAATATTTGTTTTTCCCTTAAAAACCTTGAACCACCCCTCGATCGTTGTTTTTTTTTAAACCTTCAGCCTGCCTTAACAATTATCCTCTCTCTGGACTATTCATATGTTTCTCGCGTTCTTTTTTGTCACCTTTTTTTTCTCTATATTTATTTTTTTTTTTTTCCAGAGTCACCGTCAACACCAAAACTCCACTTGCCATCTTTCTTTTTCTTTTGTACACTCTCCCTCAACACGTTCGACAAGACTTTGTATGCGCATATACACTATACGTAATATTATTATTGCCTGCCTCATTTGTACGAATATACGTGTACCTACACAAACACGGTAACGTACGGTACTCGCTCCGAAAACGAAGTTGGGTTGAAAATTGGGATAAAAAGTTATCCATACAAGTTGGTCGCATGATAAAAATTTTTCCAGCAATCATTAATTTATTTATATACTCTGCACTGCTTGAAACGTTGTGCAAAAACGTTGAGAATCGCCAAACTTTGTTATCGTTAAAATATTTTCCTTTATATTTTGTTTACTGTGACGTGCGAATGGTACCGCTCGCGTACCACCTTTGGAAAACCAGCTTTGAACACAAAGTGCGAAGGGCGCTTCGGTCGTTCTGGGAGCGAGTGTCCGCCTACGATTATCCATACTTACATACCATAACAAATATTATGAATTGTATCACATCCTCTAGACCCTATTCAACGTAAAACGGGGTTATTATTTTGCAAATAAACAAAATAAAAAATTATATAACCGTAGGTTACTCACACGAGACACCGATGAGGACCTTTATCCGCTGAATCTCTCTCTCTCTTTTTTTTCAAGTATTGCGGTCCTGTCTATACAAGTACATCTCCCGTCCGAGTTTAATGCCCGGTAACGTGCAGCCACACGTACAATACATAGATATACGTACCCGGAGATGGCCAGCGACGCGTATCCACGACTCTCGGGGCTACAGCCTTTGTGACGGTGCACACACCCATTACGTTTATATTTATATGGAAGCAGCAGCGTGTTATCCGCCTCTCTCTCTCTCTTGTTTTACCACCGAAGCGGAATCCAAAACGGCGGTTTCGTTCGCTTTGAGACGTGCAAAGCGCTTTGACGCTGTACACCTACCTGCGAAATCGCGTATAATTGCTTTCACTTTGTAGTACTAGCGCTTATTATTGAAAAAAAATTGCGCGCGCAATACCCCAACGTTTAATTGAAATGTAATTTCGTTCGACTATCGGTTGTGTGTACGAATACGCGCAATATTACGTGTTTTGTTTAAAGCTCTTTCTCTGAGCTTTCATGTTATTTATATATTTCATGATCATTAAGTATTTCGTTTGCGCTTGATTCGAGCGCTCGCATCTATATTCTCGCTCGTATAAATATTTGCCACGCGCAAAAACAGTGGTCGGACTGTATTATGGTCAGACGAGTAAGTAGTACAAGCAGAGTTTGGTAAGGCACGTGTTACGCGTCCAACGGTGTGTGTCTTATTTTTGCACCGTGGCAGTATTAAAATTGATTGTAAGACATATTGTATACGGAAACTAAGCACGTGTCCCCGTGAAAAGTCGAAACAGTACTTTATTTCGTTGTCTTTGCCTTTCCGTGCAAAACTAAAAATTCAAACTCTTGGCAAGGATATTGAGGAAAGCGAAAAAAAGAGAGAAAGGGAGAGAATATGAAGAAAAAAAGAATTTCCGAGTGTATTCTCGGATGTTATAACCGAGAAGTTGACGATTCTGTGAAAAGGGCCGCGATCGAATTTTCATCCCCGTGGTAAGACACGTGTCCTTCACTAACGCATTATACACAAACACACGCATGTCCTGTTGGAAAAAAGTTTCTTTTCCTATCGACAGGCTAAAGCTTCTGTTTTTTCGAGGGGGAAAAGTTTACCCGGTACCTTTACGACCGAATAAATGTACCCAATAGCTTTATGTGTGAAAATTGGTTTTGACATGTTATAGAAATTACGTCACGTAAAAAACTTCAATTGATGCTTTGAGATTCAAGCGATTAAATTATGTCTTGTGTAAGAAACAACAACCATTTATCTCCATAAAAAAAATTAAAAATTTTTTTTACATAGAAACGATAGTATCGTTATGCTTCCATGCGGAGATTTTCTCGGAGTCAATTATTTGATCGTTCGAAAACTCGATCGGTTCGGCTAGAAAGAAACAGACCAATAATGTTATTAAATCCATGCATGTAAGGACGTCGACGCGCGCGATTACGTATTATTTTTTCGGACTCGACCAATTTTCTCTCTAAATTTCTGAAAGCAGAGATGCACCCGACTCGTAACGTAAAACCTCGGTGCAACTTAGAAACCAAATGCCCGTGCCTATTGAATTATATATTTGAGGAAGATCCAAGAGCACGATATACTAACCAATACACACCACACATACTACAGTATACAGTGCATACTTTGCTTGCCTCTCGGTGTCTGCTGTGTCAATATCTTTCTGTTTTATGTACATACTGTGACAATTACATGACACAACAAAAAAAAACATCAACAATCGTATACTCGTTTTTTTGATTTCTGTCTTTCGCTTTGTGTTGCTCGAGTTTATGTAAAAATACGCTCCGATGCGTATTGTTGAATTTTGCTGGGTTCCTCTGGATGATGAGTTTCAGTTTCTTATCGCTGTTAGAGAACTGTTTTTGTTGATTGTAGAATATTTGCAAGGTGTGGCGATCACATTGGTCTATGGAAATAAAAAAAAAATTGTCAAATGATACTGTAATATGTCTTAAACACGCACGTGTGTGTGTGAATTTTTGCAGCGACGCACGCATATATATGTGCCCTGTGTGTTGTGTCGGTACATAGTTACATTTGTGTGGAAATCAATATATCTCGATTATTTTTAACGTAGCATCATCGGTATATAAGATAAATTTGTTGTTTCTTGAAATTATTTATACCATTTAAAATTTTCAATGATACAATACAGCAAACAAAAAAAAGTTAATTGGTGTACCGTTCATACTTTGAAAGAAGTTCGCTAATAAATCGTGCTACGAGTTTCTTGCAAAATTAATTATTTCCTTTGATGAAGGCGATAAAACACACCTGTAGAACAATACGAGAAATTGAGCTCTCATTAGCACAAAAAAAATGGATAAAACATGTCCTCTTTTGCGCGTCTATACGCACACGTAATACAAATACAACCTCTTATTTAGACCGACAGCCTATATGCTCCAAAATTTGGAAGTAATAATCAGGCCATCTCATAATTATCTCGGAATGTCGTGTATTTAGCGGGAGATAATTGTCTAGTGGATTTATCTACAATTTAATGTTAAGTGTTTGCGTGTAAAAATGTTAAATTACTGCAGACATTACGCGAGCGGATAACTAAATTTTGAGTATAGAAATGAAAAGCTTCAACCTGTTCGGAAACCTACATGCGATCATTTTAATCATATTACAAACACCTCGTCGGACAATAAATACATCTCCCGATGGGCTCTTGGTCTAAAACCACCTCTAAACACACATTATAATGCACGTCCGTAGATTCTAGCCTTTCTCGCGAAGATTCATTACACACGGCCACTGTACAGTGCTGCGAGTAAAAATGTCGATACGACCAGACCTCCTAACGTAATTGCTTTAGTCGAACTAATTAACGCTCGTCAATCTGTACGATTGCACCGCTTCGCGAACTTTAGCGCCAATGATTCGGCTTATATTTTGTACACTCATGTAGGTACTTGTACAGATTTGTTGGTGTGCTCACGGGTTATTTTTATCTCCCAACTAGCTTTTTGTTTATTTATTTTTTTTCCCCACACAATACTCAGCTCTTATAATTAAAATAATGTTATCATCATCCCCGTGATCATAACGTGCCAATAAAAAGATGGATCTATCCGTGTGTGTCTACACGTAAGATCTGCGGTTAAAATCTTTCATGTTAATTGCCAATTGTTCGAGATAGGATGGTTTCGCGAGACGGAAGTGAGTCAATAATCGACCACGTGACGGCGACTAACGGGCCAGCGTCTATAACTTACAGAAGCCACCCCTTCCCCCCACGCGAAGTCATCTCGTCCTATCGACGTTTTTCTTTACCCACGTACATTGTATTATACGAGAAAACACACATACGCATAATTGATGTTCTTTTTTGTCGAGCTATTGAAACAACAAAGAGACGGACTGTGGGTATATACGTAACAAAGGAAACAAACGGCGCGCCACGTTATTATGTTTCCTCTTGCGTCACTGTATCCTTACACGACGGCCATCAACCAACCCTCCGTATTTACGAGAGACGAAAGTTTAACGCAACAATTTCTATAGGTATACACTTGATGGAACCTCATTCACGACCTATACCAAGTTTCAAAAGGTATTTTTGTATTGCCGACTGGGTTCTGGGTTGCGCAACACATAACCTCTCTAATTAACCAATTTCACACATTGTGGATCGTGAATGAGATTTTGACTGTATGTATACAGGGGTTGTTGTGCACCGAGTAGCGTCTTTCCGTATTCGTCCCCATTATTTTCCCTTTGTCTTTTAATTTTCTTTACCGCATTACTATCATCGTTTTTTTTTGTTCGTATGTACACACACGCAATGATCCAACTGTAGGTATATTTTTAATCGCGAGCACGTATGCGGCATCTGTAACTGCTCTACTAGACACGTTTATGATATACTATTGTTATTGATACTATATTTTTCTATCAAACGGACCATACACATATATACTACCTGTATGCCTTGGACTGCTGGACTCTTGTGTATGTGCGTTGTTGCTGGGCCTCTATTATACATATACTATATATGTTACTATACCGAATACACACTGATTGCTGAAATGTCTCTCTCTCTCTCGCTGCTGTGTTTACAATATACCTGTGTCTTGAATACATATATATATAATCTATCCAATCAATATTCTGTCTTACTGTCTTTATACATATAATATAAGCTTTACCGTATACCTTATACTATATTCTAATTTTATGCTATTTCATATTTCAACAAATCTATAATAATAATAATAATAATAATAATAATAATATATGTATACTCTCTACTACATGCTACGCCGAAATGGACACATGAAACATATTTGTACACAAACAATTTACGACAACAACCAATATGATGTACATTTTTTACCTGTACACGATACTCTGAAATATAATTGACACTGACACTTTGACATGTGTATGATGTTTTGACGCACCAATAAGTGTATACAAACAAACAAACACCAGATACACAATGTATAATTTCTCCATTTACCCATACTATTATTATACATATGAATATATTGTATATTTTGTTTCTGTGACGCTGACGTTGTTGTTGCTGTCATTGAAATGTTAGTGGCTGACCTGTCGCTCTGTCTATGTGTATTACAAATCTGTACTTCATATAATACCTAATTTCTAAAAATGAACTAACTAAAAATATTGTATTAAAAAAAAAAAAAAAAAAAAAAAAGGAAAGAAAAGAAAAACAGGGTGAGGGTTTGAGAAACTAAATACCTCGAAGTGGAGTGGTGTTGGTATACCGATAACAGAGGAGTAGGCAAGGACACACGACGATATCTTGCGTCAGGGGCTGAGGTAAAGGGAGAAACGTCGGATGTACACACGTGGAGGAGGGGAAAAAAAGCCGAAATACGAGACGTGACAGATTGAGAGAAAATGGATAGAGGTGCCTCTCTGCGAGTGTGTATATGTGCGGGCGTTATCGTGAAAACGTCACGATAAACCGGTATACACACAACTGCAGAGGAAAGAAGAAGCGTGTGTCGGCATTTTCCTCCTCCTCCTCCTCCTGTATATATGTACTGCACATCTCGTCTTCATCGATCGTTTTTTTTTTTTTTTTTTTTTTTTTTTTTCTTCTGCTCTCTTCTTCTTTTCTCTTATTTTTATCAGTTTTCTCTATCCCCCGGTTTTTACTCGGTATACTCATTGTCCGGAAAAAATATATATTCTTTTTTTCCCACGACAAACGCAGCCCCGACGAGCATCTTTGACTCTAATCTTACCTCTCGGTTGCCTCTATACTCCCCCCATTTTTTTTTTTTTTTTTCTTCATACGATGTGTACAGAAAGCAGAGCTGCTTCGCTCGTCCGTGCTGTTTGCAATCTTTCGGAAGTTTTCAGCGCACGTTTCCGTTTCTCGTTTCACGTGTCTTGTTATACGTAGCAGTTGCTTACATATATACACACATATGTACTTGTAGCAAAGGTTGTTTGCAAATGCGCTGCTGCAGTGCCGCTTCGTTGCCTTCGAACGAAATAAAGAGTAACGACGTACGCGCTTTCCTTTCAAATCGCTGATACACGCGCTCACGATTCTCTACGTGATATCTCTCGTGCTCGGTCGATGATTCGATGAAATTGAATTCCATACGTTTGTGTGTCTGTGTGTGTATTTGGTACACAATTTGTAATCGGATGACGCGTCATTTCGTTATCGAGCTAATATACGGAGGGAAAACAATAATTAAAATTATAGAGAAATTGTGGCAAAAGTTACCATTCTGCCCAGTAAATCGGATGAAAGCTCGCAAAAAAGGATAAAGTTATTATTTTTAACAGTAAAAATTATTTTTTTAACGGTTTATACTATGGTTAAATGTAAAGAAAGGTTTACTGTTCCAGCATAGTAATTTTTCCTGTTTAAAATAATAACGTTTTTCCTTTTTTGCCAGCTTGTATCCGATTTACTGTGCGGAATGGTAATTTTTACTGGAATTTCTTTATAAATTTTTTTCTTTTTTTTTTTTTTCTCTCTTAGTGTGTACTTTATCGAGCGTAAAAATGAGAAATGTCGCAAGTGGATGGATTAACGGTGACATTGTATTGACGTTAAATTCAATCGCGTCCCCAAATTATCGCCTCGACAAGTTGAAACAGTGCACTCGTAACTCCGCGACCACCGCGTAGGTACACGGGAAAACAACAATATGATGATCCATCACGTTCAAGGACACGTTTTATCGTTACGCAAGCAGGTATATTACCTTCCACAAAACAGCATACACACGTAATCGAGATCGATATTATCGCTGCACATTTAATACTTTTACTCGTTTCCAAGGGCTGTTTTCCCTGATTAAATACGTATGCGTATATATGCTTTTTTCCACACGGTAATGGATATTCGAGCACACGTCACCCTTCATACTTTGCGTGTCCCATTGACATTCACCTCCTTCCTTGTTTCTATTTTACATATATTATATGTGTTCGTCGTTTGTGTGTGTGTGTGTGTTCTATGCTTGTACTCGGTTCGTTACTCGCGCCCGTTCAACGCGGTACCATTTTTTGATACATGGGTACGACTGTCACTTTAATCTTCTGTCTAATTATTTTCTGTATACCATCCTCTCTCTTTCTCGCTTTTTAGTCTTTTAAAGTAATAATAATAATATACACTATACTTGTGACCATGAAAACGCATGCTAACACTTTTCACAATTACACGTGCGTTAAATGAAACACTTTGCCATCGTTGAATCGATACAGCCACAAAAAAAATGAAGATAGTATCGTTACGAACGTGTATTATTTCGTGTAAGTAAACATGAAAATTAAATTATGTCAAACGGAAAGTAGCGGAGTTTAATGAGAGTAGTTGGCCGATTGATTTTTGCAAAGCTATGATACACACACGTGCGAGCGTGGGCGTGTTGTGCAAAGTAGCTCATCGATCGTGACACGTTTCGCAATTGACTGACATACGAAAAAGGTCAAACGAGTAATGTACACGTTTTTGAAAATGTATTTCTTTTTTTTTTTTTTTTTTTCTCACTGACACTGTGCAACTATATACATACGTGAAAAAAAAAAAAAAAAAATTTACGATTAGTACACTTATCTTTCCCGCTGTTCTCCTATACGTGCTTCTTTACCGTCACACGTGTATCTCGTCCCTTCTCATTTTTGTTTCTTCTTCGCCTCAAAGGGGACAAAATATCATCTATACGGCGCTCCTTCTTCGTATAAATACGTCAAGCTCAAATTAAACGACTCGACCGTACGGGGACGCCTCTCTTCCAAATCTTTCCATCCAAATTCCAGGAAAAACGCAAAGATACGTCGCACCGAAGTTCTCTCTATTTTTTTTTCTCCTTTTCTCTGGCGTCATTCCATCCGCTATATACACCGAGATCTATCTTGTATGACAAACACACGTGCGCTTGACATATAGCCACACGGGTACATTGTCATGTCCGATGTGTACACGATGTGCCATCTATTTTTTTTTTTTTTTGCCCACGTGTATACACACACACACACGCATTTACGTAAAGTATTGGCGCGTACTTTTCTCGTTCTCGGCTTCTCTCTTCTCCGGCCACCGGTTCAGCTCCATCGCGCCCTTTTACTTGCCTCCTCCTCCCCCACCAAAGTGGAAGTAGAAGAAAATTTTTCGATAAAACTTGCCCCGCGGCTCGCCTCGCGTATACATATAACTCAGCAGCAGAGCGCTCTACCGCTACACTCGCGCGCGAAATTTACTGTTTTTACGCTGTACTTACGCAGTTTGGCAAACTTCGGCGCGGGCTTGCATTCTGACGGCAAGCCGAGCGGCAATATTCTCGCTACGGGGGAAAAAAAAAAAAAATCTTGCTTCCAACTCGAGAGCTATGTTCTCTCGCGACAAGAATGCATGCGTCGACAGATACGGGCTGCTCACATGCTTCGCAAGAGAGTGAGAATCGAGAAAATTGGAACGAGAAAAGAAGTTGACGTTTATGGTGTGAAGAGAAAAAAAAAAGAAGAGTTTTGCATGCTACCCAACTTTTACAAAGTCTCGACCGTTTGCTGCGAGCGTGACATATAGTATGGGCTCTCCCGATGCACTCGGAGGTGCATGCGTACAGTGACAAAATTTTCCTACACTTATGCGCGCATATCGTCGTAGCGAGCAGCAGCACTTGCCAGGGATGGGCCAAACGCTTATTTGAACAGTACTTATATTTTTAATCAAGATGTTCTACAGAAATATTCAGTTCATGCTTACATTAAATTATAATTTAATTGCATTTAGATATACAGTATTTAAATACCTTTACGAATAGCCAATCGAGATTGTTTCAGTATTCAAATGTTGAATAAACGCCCATTTCCGGCACTTGCTAACATGGGGATGTTAATGTTCAGTCGCACACACAAGTTGTGTTTTTTTTTTTTTTTTTTTTTTTTTTTTTTTCATTTTGCGGGTAACGCGTTCACAGCGACAATGTACAACACAAGTACAGTTACAACGATAATAAATAAATATATACATGGGTATTATTGCTACTACAATCCAATGAAAAAGACAACAGTAACAACAACAGTCACAACGATAACAACAGCAGCGACAGAATAATGAAATCTGTAGGTAGATTCATGTAAGATTATCATGTTGACAACATACTTGTAGTCGTTTTTAATGGACCCCTCGAGAATTATTCGCCACAGATTCGTTCAACACATTCACAGTCACGTATATATTTGTGCTCTGCAATATTTTTTCAAACAAAACGACACGGACGAAGCGAACGCGCTGACCTACGATAATAGCAGTAATGCGAATGCAAATGGCCCTTAATGGCGCTCAAACGACGAACACAACTGGGGCATAAACGGACTCTTTGCCCGCCCACCTCTTGTAATCTATTTCAGTGATTTTTTTCTTTTTCTTTTTTTTGTTTTCCTCATCCGTGCGCTCCGAAATATGGTAAACACGAACTGAAAAACCGATGTGGTGTATAACAAACGACACAAGCGAGCATACAAAAAGCCACGAGATATATAGTATACTGCATCCACGCCATACTGATTGACTTGCCATTTTTTTTCCACATTTTGTATTACATTTTTATCATATCGTCTGTTTAGTATTAATATGTATGCTTACCAAAAGATACACGAAGGAATATGTATATTTTTATACCCATGAGAATTTGCTTAACTATAGGATGAAAAAGGAAAACCCTTATACTTTATACTAATCAATATGACTTTGCATACTTAAATATACTACTACTATACTACTTACTAAAACTACTATATACTCTCTCTAACACTGGTGGTGGTATTTTTTTACTTTTTGTTGTGTGTGTTGCGTTGCTGCTGCTGTGCCGGCTCTGTCTGTCTGATAATATAGAGCAAGGAGGCCGGCATCCGCACTCTGGTCGCACTCGACGACCAGGGAGGTGAGTTTTCAAATCCGCTAAAAATCCCATTTTTTCACCTTTTTTTCCCCCCTCAAGCAATTTTTTATATTCGAACGTTCAATCTCTCTTTCTATTGTTAATGTCTCTATTTTTTTTATATTTTTTTAAATACATACACCTTCCGTTCCCCTTTTTTATCTTTATATTTGTATACTTGTATTTTTACATTATTCTTCTGGATTACATGCAACTGCATTGCTCAGAACGTTTATGGCGTTATTTTATTTGTAGTCTTCTTGCAGAGCTTTTTCTTCTTTTTTTTTTTTTTTTTTTTTTTTTTTTTTTCGTTTATCGAAAGTATTCACTGCTATCTCACGCACTTTTTTATCAAGCCCTCTGTCTTTCACACACGTTTTTCTTTCCAACTTGTTTGTTATGTTTTCCGTTTTTGTTACTTTTTCTCTTCTTTTCGATGTCGTTGATTCGTTACATGTGTCCCCCTTTTACTTGGTGGTGTTGATATTACCTTTTTTTTTTCTTTTTCAAGTTGTGTGGGTTTGGAATACAATAAGATAACTCGAGTTGAGAGAAATGGGAGGAAACTATAAACATTAAATAATTTACGGAGATATTTCAAAAAGTTTCTCATCCACAAGGGGACTATCACCACAATGGTATTTTCCGTTTTTTTTTGTTCTGATTGATCTGTGCATGTTACTGTGTAATAATTTGACTAAGATTCATGAGATCCAGTTAGTTAGAGTTGATTTTGTCCCAAGCCTCTCAACTTGGTAAGTGTTGCACAAAAAAAAATTATAGCCGAGCCAAAATTTAAAAGGCTACACGTAGAGAAATGGAATTTCGCTTGTAAGCTTTTTTTTTTTTTTTTTTTTTTTTCTCAAGTACTTGTAGTTATGTACTCGCACGCCTGCCGCTAGTTTGCGGTTTGGTTGGTTGATAAGGTGTTGGTTAGCGTCGTCTTTCAACTTTCACGTACGATAACTTTCAAGAGCAACTTTTAATTATTACTATTTATATACTTTGACACTTGCAACTAATAATATTAATGATAATCCTCAAAATGCCCGATTAAATGAAACACTCATAAACAACAAAAATAATATCTGAGCCCTTCTTAGTGCGTTAATTTTAGTTTGTACTCCATGTATACTGTGGTAAATGAACTCTACATTATACTACATATTATGTGACTCTATACTATGTCATGTGACAAACTTTATTTTTCTAATACTTTGGTACAAGCACGTACGTACAGGAAAAGGTCGGGTCGTTTCGTTCACTGAGCAAATAATCCTCGTTACCTTTGTATCCTTACATGTTACAGTGATTTTACAAATTCGACAAACCAATATGAGATAATGATGAAAAAAAGGACATGCAGAGATGATACTCGCAGTGCAGCCAAGAGTAAAAGAATATGTTACCAGAACAATGGACAACATTCAAACTATTTTTTTTAAACAATTTCTCTTTACTTACAATTATACTTTTATCAACACTTCCCAATACTACTTTTGCGAGCTATTAAAATGTACCTTTCTACACAGAACTGCCTATTTATTTATTTTTTTTTTTTTTTACTTACACCACAAACAGGCTACTATCGCTAAAAGAAAAAAATTTGTCAGGAAATTTTTTTTTTTAATCTTTATTTCTAACTTTATCCTTCTATCTCTTATGTATATACACATTACTTTTTTCTCTCAATTGCGTGTGTGCCAAAAAAAGGAGAGGGAAAACAGGAAGGAAAAAATTGTTAATAACAAAAAAACGAGGGGCCTTGCAGTCCTATGGATTTAATTCTCAACTAAACTAAATTAAAATAAACTAAACTAAAAAAAAAAAAAAAATGAGACTGTGTACATATTGCACTATGCTTTGCGCTTGACGCGGATTACCGGTGATTTTTCACTTTTTTTTACCACATTTTTTAGAACTAGCCACATGAAACTTATTCACTTAATTTTTATAATGTTCACGTTTTTTTACAAATTTCTTAGAGGCACAGTTTGTGAACGTTGTAAATTATTTTTCATCAATGCGTGTTTTTCACATGAATCACCAAGTGTACATTGGAAAATTGTTTGTTAAAAAATAAAACAAATCAATTTTTTCTTATTTTTTTTTTTAAATGTTAACTTAAAATCCATCTATTACTTTTTTATAATCATTCAAATACTTTTTAAAAAGTCATTAATTTACCTACTATTCGTAATTTATAGATCAAGTATGAAATTAGTTTTTAATAACTAGTTTACCAAAAATTAGTCATCTTTAGTTGAATGCAACCTTAGTATGGAATGCCTATGCTCCTATATGGAACAAAGAATAATTTCATTTTTTATACTTAACAAACCAAAACGATTTTTTAACTGATGTTCTGAATATTACCGTCAAAATAATTTTCCAAAAGCAACGCTTACATAATATTTTCTGTTTTGTTTTGTCTTTAGGTACAACACTCTTTGTTTTGTTTTTAGTTGAAGCGCATACATTACAGTCATAAGATATATTTATTATAAAATATACATATACCCTGTACATATGCATAGCCTTACCAAAAAGCTTCTAGCTGTGTCGCTTTTAATTTACGTACATATATATATATAACCTCATTTATATATATATACATACTCTATATACATAGTGTAAATTCGTATTTATAAACGTAATTGTTGCCTATATCTGTCTTAGCAGTAGCTGTCTGTCCGAACTTACATTGATTATACAACATGTATACTCCATTTATGCAGACATAATCTCAAAATAGATCTAAAGAAAAACATTTTTTTTCACCTCCCTCTTCACCACGTACAATTTATAGTTTCTCCGCAAAGTAAATTTATTTTATCGATTAGATACTTACATGAATCCTTTTTTCTTTCCCCCATAATTGTATGCAAACGCTGCTGCTTATCCCAAAACTCTTACCACTTAGTTTTAAATATTTCATTGATTATACCACTGTGTATCCGTCATTAAAATTTCCTTATCTCCTTTGTATAGTCCCCTGCATTTATTATTAGCACTTTGTATACTATCCACGTCATATTCGCGTATTTTTTTTTTTTTTTTTTTTTTTACTTTAGTTTTGCATCATCGCCTACAAGCGGCAAGTTTCTTTTTTTATTTGCGTTAGATATATCTCACATTACGTCAACGGCTGCAATCATCGCAATCTCAACCTTGCAACGAGTGAGCAATACGAATTTTCAAGACTATCATGTCCTTTTAGGACATTTTTGTGTATGAAACGTGGTTTTGTTGATATTTTCTGGTTCATTAAAATTCATTCAGAATCCGGTAAATGATCTTGATAAAATATGTAATATGTCATACATATTTTTGTATTAAAATCACAAAATCGAATAGTAAAGTAATACATCTGTCACATTAACAAACGAGATCGTATAACTTGCGATAGTTCGATTACGAAGACCAAGGAGTAATATATCTAAACAAAAAATTTTTCTCGCGGAAAATCAGGGCAAGAATCCACTTAAGCGTTACACTTTGGCGGAGTATAAAAGAAATTTCTCTCTCTTATCTATGAAACACTGGAAAAAAAAGGAAAAAATTATCCTCTCCCCTGTAAAAGAAAAATTGAAAGTACCAATCCTTCGCTTGATACTTTTATTATTTAATCAGGTACGCCAAGAAATTTTTTATTTCCGCGCACCAGTGGAATTTCTGGAGAAAAAATGGAGCCCGAAATAAGATGATGTAACTATATACCTTCGGTACAGGAGTAAAGGTCCGATTTTCTTGTGCAGTGTTGCGTTGTAATTTTGTTAATCCTCGCGTTGCTACTGACACGCTATGTGCTTGTCCGATGCATATCTTACGTGTACTACAATCGTCGAAACGGCGCGATTCCGAGCGATTTAGGCATCATTTGCCGCTTGCCTCGTCAAATACCATTGGATTTATTTTTCCTTCCGATTTTAAGCTTATTTTCAAGTTCAACCAGCTGGAAATAATTCGAAATTGTTGGGAATTGCGCGGTTGGTACTATTCACAATTGCCGTGCCTTGGCTTACGAACTTTGAGCGAAGGTCGAAACACAAGTCGGTTAAATCGACATGTCGATAATAATCCATTTGATCGAAAAATTACGAAAACTACAAGTTATAGCGATTATTTCAACTACCGCTTTTTGATGTCTTTTGTAATGCTTATTTAAGACGCGTCCATTATCGCGGTGGTAATTTCAATTTTTTTTTTTTTTTTTAATCACCATTAACAAACATAATGATTTTATTCATTTACGGTCATTGAAGTAAGCAACCTTGTTACCGTAATTGAAAATTGCATATGCGTTTAGTTGCATCTGTTGAAGATTTCGCATTTTTTATCACCACAGTAATTACGAAATATCTCAGCTTGCACAGTTATTACGTATTTTCTTCCGAAATAAGGCACCACTAATTTTTTCCCACGTAATAACAATTGATGCTAGTGCTATTTTTTTAAATTAAAAAAAATGAACTACAACACGTATCCTATTTCCCTCGTTATTGTACTCAGAATGAGCTGAATTAACAATCGCCATCGGACTTTTTTAATCGCGTGAAAAATGTTCTTTCTTGTAGAGCGAGGAGCTTGGAGCGAATACCTTAATGATGCTAGATCATCAAGGGGGTAAGCAAAGAAATATACATAATAAATAAGTTTGTGCCGTATTGCAGTTGACAAAACTGCGTAACTGCTTCGACTAATCCAATTAACTTGTCCTTTTTTTTTTTTTAATTTATTTATCTATTTTTTTTTTGTTTTACTAACAAATGTCAATGTGCAAAATGGTATACGAGAAGACTAACATAAAAAATTAACCAAACTAACTCCATGTCCTCGCTCGGGTTTGTGCAGTGCAGAGAAGATACAGAGTTATAAAAGTTACTCATCATTATGCCGGACGATAACTCGCGAAGAAATTTTCGCGACATTGCGCAAACTCCGCAGGGAAAAGCTCTCGCGCGAAACGTATACACACCTCTGTATCGTAATGTATAGCTTCTGTATAGCAAGCAAAACTAGCGTATACCGCATATATTATACATGTATATATCTATACACATGTAGTTGTATAATAGCTTTAAAGGAATTAACGCAGAACCTTGGGCGTGTCTACCAAAGTGCCATCCTATAGCCAATCCTGTCGTTGCCATCAGTAGTGCATACCTAAGTATAATCAGCCGCATCTCATCCATACATACCATACATATAGCTACTCTAGAGCTCTCCATGCATCAGTTAACGTAGCATATCGACATGTAAGATATTTTGTAGTACTTGAACGATTCGCAAGGGAAATTATTATGTATTATATATCATGGCCCTCTTTTTTTTTTTTTTTTTTTTTTTTTTCACTCCAAAGTGACTTTTATTTTCACCCCATGAAAGGGTACCTTCTTAAAAGGGATGTGATGAAAAATAAAATCATGTATTCCCAAACTGTTCTCCTTAACGCTACCTTCGACGCATACCCCCTCGAAATTTGCGGGTGTCTCGTACATATTGCCGACAGAAATGATGCACGTAAAAACTCGATGTGGTATACGCCGTGGGGGTGTAAGAATTTTAAATTACTGCGAAACCCCGTGTGCTTGCACGATGCCAACAACAGAAGGACGATATTATCTACTGCATGACTTTACGAGGAGTTCCATCTCCCGGCACGTGTGCGCTTACATGCACGTCGTACGCGCGAGTGTCAAACTTGACCTGGATAAGGTGAATAAAAAAATGTATCATTTTAAGGAAAAAAAAAAAAAGAAAAGGAGATGAGTTTGAAAAAGTCTGAAAGTGCTACCGGATTTTTTAGTGCCGTGCATTTAGACGACAAAAGCTTTGATACATATATACGAAAATCAGCATCTAATGTATGCATGTGTGCAATCATATATAATATATACCTACTCATATTGCTTTCGTAATACGTGCCTACGTACATGTATATTATGTGGGTGCACTCAGAATTTATAGCACAGTAATACAGTATACATGCAAGGTAGATCTGATGCCTTCTGATTTGGCACTCGGTGGGAGCACACACACAATACGTAAATGTAGATAAAAGAGCTTCGAATCTCTTTGTAAGCCAAGATGAAACATCTCCCTTTCCGCGCGTTATATACATGTGCATATACACCCAATTCCTCCCTCGTCAGTCCAAAGCCTCTCTTTCTCTGTGCCTATATATACCTATCTCGTCCCATTTCCCCAGTCCTTGCAATTTTTGTCCCCCCCCCCCCGGTTCTCTATACGTACTGCACCCATAACATTATATATTCTCATCACCACCGCTACCGTACGTATACGTATCTTTATTTTAAATATCTCATGTACAAAGGGTATAAATACACGGCTACATTAAATTTGTTCTCATAATATTATTATTATTATTATTAACCGTTTGACGCTGTCACTCTTGCCACCACCGCTACTTCGAAGCTGCGTATATATTTGTATTTTTATATTATTAGCGTGCGTTTATTATTATTGTTATGACTATCATTATTTTTTATCTTCCTCGTACCATTGCGCTAATAATATAGCATATAGATGTCACGTAAGAATAAATCCATACGTGTAGTATATAATATTAATCACTCATTTAGATCCATCACTATTTTAGTTTATCACGAAAAAAAAAAAAAAAAAGAAATCATGGTTCCATGATATCGAGAATAAAATCCAAAAATCGACCCCAGTACATAAGTAAGCAATGTCATGTTAATAGTGCTGTACATGATGGTAAATTTAATGAAAATTAAAAAGTTAAGGATGAAAATTATTTTATTTTTTTATTTTTCTTCTAGTTAGATGTCGATTTAGCGGCAGCGCAAAGAGCTAAAAAATAGAAAAAGTAATCACGTAATGAAAGAACCCAGGACGAGACGAGACGGAGCCCGGGCTCGCCACGCGCTCACAGCTACGACGGTCTCTTTTTTTTTCCGCGTACCCGCTTTCCTTTCCGGGTGCTTGCCCGCGGCTTCTACTCCGCGCGTTTTTCACGCGCACTTACACTATTACTCCCGAGAAGATTAAATCCAAAGTTTCGAGGGATAAGAGCTCGCGGGGAAAAAAGATTGTCGCGCAAGCTTGGGTTTAACGAATTCCTGCGTTTTTGTTCCGAATTCTTTAATTTCGTCCGCTCCTGTAACTTCAAAAAGAGCCCGAGTACAAAGGGTATAGAATCTTTTCATCTATTTTTTTTTCTTCTTTTTATTAATAAAAGAAATGGAACTGAATGGGGGGAGAAAAAAATGAGTGAAAGAGAGAGTCTGGAGATAAAAGGTAAAAATGAGGAGCCGTCTCGAGCTGTTTGGCAAGCGAGCGAGTCACGGGTCTCTCCGTCAGGGTCTGAGTCCTTTTGGGGTTAATCAGTGCTCCACTGGGTTAGATGTACATGCATATATATTTAAAAAAAAAAAAAAAAAAAAATATGTATACATAGATGCTGGTATATAATGTAGCTGTATCAGTATTGCGCACACTCGAGCGATGATGTTTAATGTCTCTCTGATTGGTCGGTTGTGCCTGTTTAGAGCCACGAGGTCGGGATGAAAACCCTCGTTATGCTGGACGAGCAAGGCGGTAAGCCATTCTATCTAGCCACTCTATCTCTCTATCTCTATCTCTGTCTCTGTAAACTTAACCATTACAAACAACATAAGACACTACTTACTAATGTATATTTATCTCTGCCACATTTTTTTTTTTTTTTTTTCTTTCTCCAATATAGACAAAATTCAATACAGGAAAGCACTGACATGAGAGGGTGCATAAGGTTGAATAGCAATGCATAGCTTTGTTTGCGCGAATGTGGGTCGAGTGTACATTTTTTGTTTTAAAAAACGCGTCACAATATGGTCTTCCAGTGTACCAATGGTTCTTTATTATGATGGCGCTGTTACCTTTTTTTGCCATCCACTGTTATGTGTGACTATTAAACCAATGGCATCCTCCAAAACAATAAATACAAAAGAATGTCTCGAACAGTATTTAATGTAATTAAAATACTTAATAATTTTTTTTTAACTCTTTATTTGCATTTTTTTTCTAATCAAAAGATAGACAGTACTAAATTACATGAAATATACATGTTTCAAAGATATACAAAAGAAGTGGAGTATCGATGACAACAAATTTATAAACGTTCTGACGTCACAACATCATATCAATGTACGATTTTATCTACATGACTATGACACATTATTAGATTACGCAACGCGTAATTATAATCAACTGTGAACCCAAGGTCAATAGCATTAAACGACGAAAAATTTATTAACGTATGAAATATTTAAAAAAAATTCTGGTAACTTTAAAAAGGAAATAAAGGTGATTTACGGTTTTTTTTTTTTTTTTTTTATCACATAAAGCATCTGGCATTGTAATAAGTATAATCGTTATTAATTTTTCACATTTCACTGTTTCATTACTTAAAATACTAAACTCTCTTGAGAAGATAATCAGATAAGTTGTACTTATTGTTTTGAAAAATATAATAGTCCAGGTTCTCTTGGTGCATTTCAACTTCTTACTAACTCCAATAACCTTAGTTCGCAATAACTTTTCATGAAGCGGATATTACTGTTGCTTAAACTCAATCCATGTTATACTAAAAAAAAAACCTGTCAACTAAAAACAAAAAAAAAAAAAAGTTAATATAACTCAATAATATACTAATCCATGCTCACTGACACCTTAACGGCCAACGCTCAGACCAATAACCCCATTTTTATATATATATATATATTATATTCTATTTTACGCATCTATATACCCGAGCAATATAACACTATTTTATACTTAATATTACTTACCATGCAAACCACTTCCTCACTTACTTACCTTTCACCTTTTTTATTACTCATATATATATGCGTCACTTAGTGTTACTTGTCTAATTTTTGTTTGTTTTTTTTTCAATATTTAATAATATAATACAATTCTACATATGTAACAACTATCGTAGGATGTTTGGTGTGAGTTTGCTACTTTTTTTTACGAAAACACGTGTGCAGAAGTTGGCAGAAGAGTCCATCGAAAATCATAGATGTAAAATGATGTTTTTTTAAAACGTTGTAAATTGTTTGTATGTTTGTTTTTTTTTGTTTTCATTAAAAAATATCAAAGTCCGAAGCCTTTCCGTAAGAACACTAATAAACCGACATAATGACAAAAGAGCATTGCACCAGTTGAAAAATCGATCCCCAATAACCCTGTAACCCTCTCTGGGGCGAATAAGTAACGAGGGAAACGAAATAAATCACGCCTCGATTCAGCAACTCTCGGGAATCATTCCAAGACTATGCACGGGAGGGGGATCGCGCGTTGTCAGCGCCGGGCTTAATTACATTCCCTGCCATCTCGCGTATCGAGCGAAAATCGCATGCACATGCATATACGTATACACGCTCGTATGGATATTTACTGCTGCACTGTACACGGGAGGGGCGCGGCCAGGGACGCGATACGTCAAAAGCCCAGCCGGGCAAATTAATCAGCGGAAAGCCTCGACGCGCACATATTTAAACTGTGTGCTCCGTGATGATGAAAACTTTGCGTATATATAATGTATACTTTGGCAATTAACGCGTTACCATTTACACTTGGACACGCACCGATATTCCACTTCTTTCAGTATTTTGTATACGGACACGTGCTTTTTGATAACGTTTATTCCGACGGTGTGGACAGACTCGGAGGGACAATGAGCGGTAATTTTCCGCGTGGGAGGGCATCGCGATTACGATCCTCCGGAGGCTGCCTGGAGAGGATGTACTCGAAAGCTCCTGCTACAACGTTTTCAACATTAATAAAGAGGAGGAGGAGGCCTCTCGTCGACGATGGGATCGCGTGCAGTGGCGCGCGGTTGAGTCTATTATGCTTAGGGGGTGGGACGACGTATATTGTCTATATACCTGCTCGAATGTGAACGTGTGTAATATATGTACCCCCTTGATGGCTGTACGGGCGAATGGCACAATGGTAATTTCGATCCCTCGTCGTGTATTTTTTATTATATACTAAAAGTTAAAATAAATACGTTGATGTATAGTCCTCTCTGATTTTTCAACTGCTCGCAATGCGATTCAACGCATGTATAACCATTTTTTTCAAATGGTTATAATAAATTCGGCAGATTTGACGGTTTTTTTTTTTAATATACTCACCGGGGAGTTGTGGTTTTCCTTTTTTGTCCTGCCCATCGTTTTTGCAACGGTATTCTGGAATCGATTATCCGGCCAGCCTCTGCACACGCGGCGTCGCTCGTCCGACGGATTTTCGGAGCAGATAATATTCAGGCGTGATTTATATTCTCCTCGGGCCGTGTACTCGGCTAAATTGAAACTACGGAGGCTCCCCGTCGCAGACGGGGCATTTTTGTTTGCTCTTTGCGATGGAATATTCTCGCTCCGGAATCTCGAGAACGACGTCGTTGTTTGGCACATTAACATGATGTGTATGCATATGATATGGTATACGTTGTGTACCAAAGGTAGAGAAAACACATGAGAACGCAAGCTTAGCTGAAAAAAAAAAAAAAAAACAGAAAGACCTTGAGAATTAGGATGCATAAAAAATGTCTAATGCCTGGTATGAACAGAACAATTGGACCGCATCGAGGAGGGAATGGACCAGATCAACGCCGACATGCGCGAGGCCGAGAAAAACTTGACGGGGATGGAAAAGTGCTGCGGACTCTGCGTTCTTCCCTGCAACAAGTATGTCCACGGTGTTCGATCATCCCATCATTTTTTTTACCGAATAACAATATTTTATCAATTTTATATTACCTATACATGATTATAATATTATGTCACGTCTCATTGTGCATCTCGTATCACCGTATTGCATTCATTTATTATCTCTCGGCACTTGATATTCGTAAATTTTTTTACTTTATTCTTCGAGAATAATAAGCACTGCAAAACCTTCGTCGTTGCATCTCGCGCTGGGATTTCAGGATGTTTTGCTAGTAGAAATTACAGCAGACGGTAAAGTTTCTTTTTCCCCGTCTGGGCGTTTTTAATATTTCGCACGAAAAATTTCCAGCCAGACTCGGCTTGACGTTAAAAGCACTTTAGTCCGAACGCTTTTTTTAATTTTAATTCCGCGATAAAAGCTATGAATTTTAAGAAACAATTTCACGAAATCATTTGCATTTTGTTACATCGCATCATGATGTCTACTTTAATTGTAATTAATAAACTTACTTCGAGTATCATCGGTTATGAAATGATTTAATGAATAAGTAAATGCAGTAGGGAAAAAAAAGTAAAAGAAAATTTTGCCGGAAAAAAAAGAGTTTCGTTCCGATACATCTTTGTAAATTTAGTCCCAACAGTAAGTGTTATTCCCCACTCGATCGCAACATAAATATAAAATAGATTTCCGAGGGTCATTTCTGATGCAGACTTTCTCGCGAATGCCTTTTTAAGGGGAAAGCAATGCATGGATTTTCAGATCGAAGCCCCTCTCTGCCAAGATTTCCGTATTCACCTCGATCTCCTTTGAATATTTACAGCTCGAGCTTGCGTGTGTTTGTATTTTTCATACTTTTTCGATAAAAGTGCTTATTATTCTACGATTCATTCACAGATAGAATTGTATTTTTTTTTTTTTTTCTCATTAAACTTTTTTATCGTGTAAATAACAGTGAAAAATACATGGTGGTCAATTGGTTTTTCTTTGTCTTTTTTTTTTTTTTCTTCTTTCTTCATCTCAAAATGACAAAGCAAGAAATGATTTCATTTTCTCGCATGAATCACAAAGTCATGTTGAATTTTGTAGAAACTCACCGCACCTTTCGCATAATACAATAATATTTTATGCACAAAATTATATACATATACATGTATAAAAGAAAATTTACTCTGCTCGTATAATGTGATGGACTAATGACTTGTCAAAGTTTGAAGGAGTTGCAGAGCCGCGAGTCGAGCCGCTCAGTGACCAAAGTTATGCCCTTTGAAAAACCACTTGCCCCCAATATCACGTAATTATGAATAGAAAAGAGCAAAAATCCATGCTCGTATACATGGGTAATATACTTACTTGTAACGAGATAAAGATGATACGGGATGGAAAGCAAAACGAGATAACGAGAGAGCAATGCAGAGCAAAAAACAAGCCACATCATATACATATATACACAGATCGCTCGACTGTGGGGCTATAAAAGGTGTGTTTGTGTGTGTGCGATGGGGGCGATTTTAAAGGAGCTCGAGCTTCAAAGAGGACGAGGGCACGTGGAAGGGCAACGACGACGGCAAGGTCGTGAACAATCAGCCCCAGCGCGTCATGGACAACGGCATGGTGATGCCGAGCGGCTACATCGGCAAGATAACGAACGACGCGCGCGAGAACGAGATGGAGGATAACATGGGCCAGGTCAACACGATGATCGGCAATCTGAGGAACATGGCCATCGACATGGGCAGCGAGCTCGAGAATCAGAATCGCCAGATCGACAGGATCAATCGCAAGGTCAGGCTGATGAAAATTCTCGCTTCTCGATGTTCTTTGCTCATGTTGTATGTGTCCCCCCCCTCCCCCAAACTCTCAACAGCCCCCACCCCCCCCACAGTGTCAGATGTTGAGGTTATGTTGTATCTAATCTTATATACCTATACTTGTACGGCCCTCTGTATTAATGTATACTGTTAAATATCTGTTGTTATTACTATTATTATTGTTGTTGTGTTGTGTTTTACGCATACATTAGGTATATATAACCATACATACTTCTGTTGCGGGTTTGGCTCATTGTTTTGCGCAACCGATGTTTTTCTCTTTATACGCGCAAGCGTGTGAACGAGGCGTAATATATTGAGCCAAACTCGCGCCGCATCGGAGACGCCGGCATTTTTTTTGGTGCCGGCGTGCTCTTTTGCGCTCAACCTTCTGACCTCACACCAGCCCTTGAGGTTTTTTTTTTTTTTTTTTTTTTTTTTTTTTTTTTTTTTTTTTTTTCCAACTAAGTATATGTGATAGAAAGAAAAAAAATATTTGTGATGAAACAAAACCAAAGAATACTATTGTTCTGACATGTGTGTACATTTGTTGCGCGCTCAAAGCCCTCAGTGTTGATATATAAATATTATGATACGACCTGGAGGTTTGTGGTATCATTGTTGTTATTATTACGTAGTGTATTAGAATTTAGTTGTTAGACGTAGTTTACACGCGAGTAGCTGAACTCTCTGGAGGTCAATGAAAGAAAAAAAAAAAAAAAAAAAAAAAGACTTTTCAGGCCGTTCAAAGTCATCAAAGCTAACTTGAAGTCAGACTTTGAAAGTTTTGGAGAAGACTTTGTGAATGTTCATTGATACTTCGGAGTGCACGGCCTCTCGGTGTAATTCGTAGATATTAGAAAAGAGTCGAAGGGCAATGTAAATGTCCGCTTGGACAAGCGAAGGTTGCAGCGAAGGAAAGTTGATTTCTTCTTTTTTTTTTTTTGCAAAAGAAAAGTTATATTACTTTGCTGCTGCTTGTATAGCTTTGGCGAGACACTTGCGTTCCCTACGGCTACATAAAATGGTCCGTTTTTAACGTATTGTTGAAAATATATTTGGATAAATAGAGATACGTTAAAGAGGGACGATTTTACCATGCAATGCCGATAACACTGTAAATGTTTTAGTATCGTTGTACCGAACCCAATTTGACGTTGGTATGATCGCAAACTCCACACTCGCGGCTAACTCGAGTGTTTGGATTTGGCGTGCACTTTCAACTCCAATTGGATATCGTAAAGTTTACGTAAAGTATCCTGTAGCTTTTTGTGAAACGATTCCATTGTTCTTTTGACATTTTTGGTAAAAAAAAAAACAAAATCTACATCCACGATGTGACTGCTGTTAAAGTCCCAAACGTAATCCAATGTACATTTGATCGATAATCATTGTTATTGTAGTTGGTTTTCTGTTTGTACGATTAGAATAAGAATCTCAATGGAGAAAACCCGTTTTTTGTATCACTTGATTCAATTGATCGATAAAATATTATGTCTCCAAGTTGTGCGATACGTAAGTATACACGTACATACATTATACATATTATTGTGACAGATGCATGAAATTTATGTGTAGCAACGTACACCGAATGTGTGCGATGAATACGAGCACCACAAATACTTTGAAAACGAAAAGAAAAAGAAAAAAAGAAAAAAAAATAAATAAATAAATATCGCAACACAACCACACCAAAGCATTTACAGTGAAACCGAGAAAACACGAATACACGCCCCGATTGACGAGAAAATCCCCTCGCGTGGATTGGTGACTTTTACAGGGCGAGTCGAACGAGACGAGGATACAGGTCGCGAACGAGCGGGCCCATCAACTCCTCAAATAAATCCCCCCCGCAGCTGCGGGTTAATTCGGCGGCCGCTTAATGGATCATGCAAGAAGAAGTGGATGAACGGACGGCAAGTACACGCAGCATCATCAACCGCATCGTAAATCATATTACTCGCAGTCGGAGAGCGAAACGAATAATAAACAAACAAAAAAGTAAAATTAAACGAAAATATCATAAAGAGTACTATATAAGAGCTAATAAAATTAATGCGTGGGTGCGCCGAAACTTACCTGTACTCGGGTTCGCGTGCGCGCCACCCTCCGCTACTCAACATCCGCAAAATGTTTCAGCTACAATACTTATTGTTATAACTAATATAATTATTATTATCATTACTGGAGAGAAAAAAAAAAAGTAATATATTACACAACATTAATTTTCATAAATTGTCGCAAGTTTACCTTGATTATCTTCCTTCTCTACCCAGCCTTTATTTTCAATACTGCTGTTCATGCGGCAAAAAAAAAAAGTAAAAATGCCACTTTTATTAACTGTGCGTCGACTTGGTATACGTATACGTATGTGCTCGTGCATACATATTATATTTATTAATGAAACAGAAGAAACATTGCGAATTTTCGACCGGCCACCGGATAAGACAAAGGAGCGAATAAACATAAATTGTAAAAAATCTCACCCTCCCCCGCAACACGTGCCGCAAGTATCACTTGAATTGTCTTTACAGCGTTAAATGGTCGTGAAATTGACAACGGGTCGTTTCTTGGTCGCGGTGTGCTTTTGAATGACGGAGTTCTCGGGTACGAAAAATTTAATTTAAACGCAAAGCAAAAAAAGTGAAGAAACGAAAGCTTTGGGGCTGCGCAGCGAGTTCTATGTCGCAGCTTTACCAAGTATTTTTGCGAATATACTTGCTAAGAGCATGTACAAGTGAACATGAAAAAAAAAAAAAAAAAAAAAAAAAAAAAGATAATAATAATAACGTGTATATAACTTTCGCTGCAGCAGCGTTTCTCTATCCGTAGCCGAGACCTCGTTTAATTTTTTTTGTTTACGCGAGGCCTCGATGTCTTAAATATATTTCTCTCTCTCTCCCCTTCTTCCTCTGTCTTGTATATCTGTATGATATTCGTACAAATACGTTCCCATGCACACATACACATATACACACAGAAAGCAACGCTTAAAAGGGTCTTACAGTAGTTAGAGCATTTTCCTTCTCGAGTACAAAGTCGTTTTTTAAATTACAATTTTTACGAAAACGGTGCATGAAAATAATTGGGGGGAAAAAAAAGAAGAAGAAAACAAATAATTAAGGACCTCTCTTTGTCGCACGACATCAACAACAAGTAAACATGGACACAAAGACACAAGTATCTTCCAACGTTTGACGATTTTCTATATATAGAACAGACGCGCATGGCGTTTCGTTGTATTTTTCTTCTCGTGTCTCTATAGTGCATGAAGCTAATAATCAATTATAATGGTAAAGCGAAAAAAAAGAAAAAATAAAAAAAAAGAAAAAAAAAAGAAAAAGGGGGATAAATGAAACTGTAGAAGGAAAAATTGCGGAGGAACGGTGACAAAAACGTTTATACACGTGAACAATGATCATTATACATAATAGTAATAATAATGAAAAATAAAATTAATATACATATATATTTGTAAACGACGGTAATGAGTCGACTCAGTTTTACGTGCCTTTGATCGTTCTCGTTTTTCATTTGTAAGACCCTTGCAGGACCCACGGAGCTAATCAAGCGTAACGAATATAAAAGTCCTTGTACCAAAACACGCCTTTTACGATTGGCTGCTTTTTTTTCTCCCACACAATCGCACGATACAAAAAATTGATCTATCATGAGCTGAAGTGAAAACAAGCTGTGGTTTTTTTCCTCTACTATCCTTAGAATACAATGCAATATATATTATGATGCTGAACTGCATGTCAAAAGGTTCGTCGTGGTTATTTTCTTTTTTCTTTTTTTTTTTTCCACGGAATAATGACAAATCTGTACTTTGTCTCGCGTACTTTAGAAATAATCAGAAAACAAAGTCATCTTTAAAAGCACTTGAGTAACAGTTCATTCTCTTGTATTATCATTATTAATGGTAAAAAATTTTTTTTTCTTTTTTATTAAATGTAACAACAAACCTAAATAAAGAAGTAAATATAAAATATACGTAGATGTATAGTGAACAAACGAATAGGTAATATGAAGGGAAAGGAGGAAAACACAACGATTTTCATAAGTGCATTGAGATACATAAACATTTGCAAAACGTGTTTTATCAATCGTTCGGCAACGAGAGGCGACGCGAACTATAAGTATTTTCTTTCCTTTTTTTTTTTTTTGTTTCAAAGAAATTTTGCACAATTTAACATTAACACGTTAGGTATATTATACACACGTACTGTCAGGTGATGAACGATAGCGCGTACGATAGAAAAATCATTGTATAATAATTACGACACTAGCTCGCGTAGCAAAAAAAAAAAAAAAAAAAAAAGAAAGAAAGAAAGAAAAAACATACTTATAAGAGAAAACGTCCCGGCCATAAATATTGACATAAAATTGTACAGCTCGAGGATAGTAGAGGAGTGTATAAATATTGTATAAAACACAAAATTATTACGAAATGGAGGAACGTTTCGCGAGGGAGAGAGATAACACCGTCTGCTGCCGAACACAAGGGAGATAAAAAAAATTAAATAAACAGAGGGAGAGAAAGTGTGCACGCGATTAAGAGCAGATATATATATATGTATACGTTTTTTTTTTTATTGCCAAGGCATCCGCGAAGTATATCCTTGATTTTTAACGCCGAGGGTGTATCCAAAATTATATTAAATACGTTTCGTTGGATTGCGTTTGTTCGGTGGTTTTTCGGGGGGAGGTCGTAAGTCGACGCTTTCGGTAAATACTTGGCGTCCTTCAACAAAAGCCGCACGCAATTCGTATACGCACGAGACGGTCACGGTAAGCTCCGAACTCCGAAAGACGTGCGTATTATACACAAACGAAACTGCGAAACGATACTATTGTAGGAAAAAAATAAAACAATTGCGGGAAGCAAGAGTGTTTTGAAAAAAAAAAAAAAAAAAAGAAAAAAAAAAGAAACAAAACAAATAGAGCCGGTGTAGGAGGGAAACGGCGATGAGAAGGAAAAAACTTGTACATTATTGTATTTACACAGAAAGCTTGTACATGTACTGTAGAGAAAAAAAAAAAAAGTAAGTAAATAAAATAAACCGTAGAGTCGATGTAGCGACGAGAGAAAAGGAACAGAGGTTGTTGGCGTGTGCGTGATGTACGTGTAAACCATAGTTGAATAATAATTATATGCGCGGAAGTCGGCGGCGGCGATGATCATGATAATCAATTGTGTAAGTAGTTTGCCGAGGCGCGCGTGCCTGGAGCGTCGAATTGCAGTTTTGTTTCTTTTCCTCGCCAATGGAGTATTGACCTATGAAATTGATAAATTTTTTTGATTTCCCGGGAAAAACAGCCATTCCTCTCCTCCATGTCACCAGATGTTTTCATTTTTTCGTTCGCATTCAAGCATCACGCGCGTCAGATAATTATGACGCATCGAGAGATTATGCCCATCTTTTAATACGTTATACCCACGTATCTCTGTTTTAAATAGCCTTTGGTTTTTGTACGCATATTGTACACAATAGGGGGGGGCGGTGAATCTCGGTGTATATTATTTAGCAATCTATAGGTACCGGGAGAAAAGAAATAAGTCGTGCCACGAGGGCGAGGGGGAGATAAACAAAGAGGTGGAGACGTTGTAAATTTTAACGATACGCTCGTTCGTATATATAGGTGAGGTTTTTCCCCCTCCCCCGCCCTCCTCCGATGGCTCAAACGCGTTGCGCTCTTGACCTACTGCTCGGGGAGCAACGTCAAGTGTGTCTAATGCAATGTAAGAAAAGAAAACGAAACTCCGTTCGTTCCTGTGTGTCCAACGACAGGATATATACCTGTACACGCATAGTAACGGCGATTCTCACGGTCATCGTCGTTGTCGCCCTCTACTGCACAGTGAGCGCGCCAGCTTTTGCTCTTTTGAAAAAAAAAAAAACAAAAAAAAAAAAAAAATATTTTTTTTTCTTTATCGGGACTTGTAGTATTATACTTATTCATGGCGATGCATTTTTCACGAAAGCGAACGAGCGAGTGCCCGTACATGTATATGGCCTTTGCATGCCTGTACTCTCATATTATATATTACCCATTGGGTAGGCTTGTGCGTGAGTGCGTATATGCATGTATTGCCGAAGCTTTTCATCGATGCCCTCGGGGGTGGTAGAAAGAACACGTGTAAATTATTCGTACTGGCTGGTGATTATTATATAGTATATTAATTGGTAAACGCGAGGCGAGCTGATGTACGTACACACGTGTGATTGGTAACGATAGTGTGTGTGGGTATGTATTATTATCATCGTGTACGTACACATACGTAAATGTCATGTTTCGTAGTATAGAGATGATTGAAAGGAATAAAGATTACTAATATATGTCATACGTACCGGGGTAAATAAATAAACAGTTGATGGCCTCGTTTATACATTACATGCAATATTGAGATCCGATTGTTTTTTTCTTTTTTTTTTTTCTCTTACTTTGCGTGTACGATGTGTGTGCGCTTTATGACGTATTGATTTTTAAAATTATTTTTTGCTACACCGTACTCGAAAGTATATTATGTACAATATAGAGGGTAACTACTCGTAGTTGGCGGGGTGCTTGTACAAAAGTTTGCTTCATACTTGATGGGATACTTTGTGCGAATAGTGGCGATGAAAGGAGGTAAGCTAGATAATTATTGGAAATTGAATTTGCGCTTTTCAAGTGATTGCTCTTGCGCGCTTTTCATACGATTTAGGTGTAGGGATATTACGATGATGAAACAAAGTGTCCCTCGTCGGCGTGTTTTACAATAATACCACAAAAAAAAAAATACATAAATAAAATATATATACAGACAAGATAACAATATTAACAAAACGTAATCGAGAAGCAATGGATGTCTATATGCGTATAGTTGCAGAGATGAGAAGGTTTTTTTTTTTTTTACATACATAATAAGAATGACAAAGTAATCGAGGGGAGAGTTTGTAGAGGAAAAAAAATGGTAATCATGTAATGGCTTATCTATACATGTAATTATAACCGCGTAACAAAGTTTGTGATAATCGATGGATGAGCGAATAAATATAAAAAGTTGTTGCAAGTATAATTAGGAAGATGACAATTGGATCCCTGTACGTGCGTCGATGATGCGAAGCAAAGAGATTTCTCGAATCTGCCGTTCACTCGAAGCGACCGCGTCGCTTTACTCAAAGAAAGGCATAATACTTAAGTATACCTTGAATTTTCATATTGCAAATAAAACAAAAGCACCAAACGCGCATGCAATGGATACGCGAGATTTTTTCGAATTTTTCAATCATCTGTCGTCTTAGAAACTCATCTTTTTTCGTATCTTTATGTCGCGTGCGGTAGTTTGTTCGCTTAATCGCGGATTTCTTCCATTTATTGCTTGTTAATGAAAAAAAGTGAATAAAATAAAACAAAAAAAAAAAAAGATTTAATATTTATTAATTCATAATTAACGGCACGTGATTATTGTTACTGGAAAAAACGAGAGTTGGTAAAAAGAATTGGAAAAAAAAAAAATATTTTTGTCTCTTTTATTATATAAATGTCTAGTTACAAAGATCTGCAGATTCGAGGAGTGTTCAAAGAGCGTTAGCTTTTAAAACAGGTAAAAAAAAAACAAAAAGAAAAAAACATGTAATACACACAGAAGCGCGCCGCAAACCGTAAAAAATTGTTAGTGTCGCTGCGAAAAAAAAAAAAAAAAAAAAAAGATAAAAAACAGTTCCAGAGGGAAGAGACGAAGACAATGAATTTAACGACGTAACGACGCATCGAACGATCGCTAGATCTACGTAGTGAAAAGCTGGGCGCAATGGGAAATACCGACAGTGAACGATAGAAGAAAAAAAAAAAAAAAATTAACAATCGTCCTCTTCTCTTCTTTCGATCTTTTTCTCGAGTGCACATAGCGAAGAAGGTAAGAAGAGGACGTCAAGGTGGGGGCCATTTCATTTAGGAAAAAAAAAAAAAAAAAAAACTATAAAGTACGCGAGTAGGTATGAAACATTGTAACGAAAATTTAACGCAAGTATAGACAGAAAGAGACATGGAAAAAAAAAACAAAGAAATACCTTGATTGCTGCAATGACGAAGCAGAAATGAGCGACGGTGAAACAGACAATTGGTTATTGGCTTTCCCTAGATTTCGTCAGCGTCATCTATACATAATTATACAAAATATATATGATATAATATATATATACAAACACACACTTATACATACGTATGTTAATAAACTCAGAAATCAAGTTTATGCTAAACAGAGTGAACGAGAGTTCATAAAAGTTAAAAATGAAAAAAAAAAAAACAAACAAACAAACAAACACACGATGAAAAGATGCATAAAGAAGAACAAAACGATCTCGCAGATTCTATACATTGTAAATGCATATGTATTTACTTCTCGAGTAATCTAGAGAATTAAGGATTGTATATTTATGTGCCCTAACAACTAAAGTCTCCAAAAAATTATTATATCATCTTGATTGTTTTACTTTGCGTTTACCTCCCTGTACATTAATATATTACGAGACATGTATTTATCTTTCCTATGTAATGCAAATAAAGTTTGTTTCTTGTTAAATGCCATTGTTCTTTGCTGAAATATTTTATTTTCCGAAATGTTTTCAGGACATTGCGTACTGTAAACAATACAAAAAACCGAGTCAAATATGAAAAAAAAAAAAAAAAAAAAAAAACGGATGTACGTCTCCAAGCGCGTACTCAACGCCTGAAATTGACGTCCCCGTGCACCGGACAGTCAGCCCGCGTAGCCGCAGGCAAATGGACCGGGCAGCGATTGTGCAGAGGACAGCCGGCATCGAGTGCGTCAGCAGCAGCTCTTGAACAAACAAAAAAAAGGGGGTAGAGGTATTTTTTTTTTTTTTTTTTTTTTTTTTTTTTTCGTTCCCTCGTATGAGTACATATTAAATATTTTACGAGTCAGAACGGAAAGAGGGGCAAAAAAAAATATTGGCTGCAGGAAACGAAGGATATACAAACTGGGTCGGTCGTGGTCTCCTCGAGGGCCGGCGGGGTATCGGGGGTAAGGGCAGCAGGGTGGAGGCCGAGGAGGAGGAGGACGCGTAGTTCGTCGCTCGATTATTCGTGACGAATATCGCCTCGTGAGCATCATTCGTTTTCCTCTTTTTCTTTTTGTTGTCATCAATATTATTATGCTTCGAGCTCGTCCCATTCCGACGTCTGTTCGCTGTATTGTGCTCTATCCTCCCGTTTTTCTGTGCGTAATATACCATTGTTACGTCAATATATAGGATTCTCTTCTTTTGTATCATTTTGGGCTCACGACAAACCATTAATTTTTAAACGAGACTTTTTTTTGTTTATTGTTTTTTTTTTTTGGGGTTTCGTCGGAGAAAAAAAAATGTTGTCCACCAATTCCCAAAGGTGTCCTTACCCTATACAGACGGCGGAGCTCGACGAGCCTTACCTTCACTGTTGCGGATGCGCCACCCCGGCATCTGCCTTTGCTACTGTCATCGCTGCTGCTGATGGTGCTATCGCTGTCCTCGTCGTCCCCAGCGTCCTCATCTTCATCCTTTTCGTCGTCGCTCTCCTCTTCTTCGCAGAGTTTTTTCGATTTCGTCCTACGGCTAGCATCGACGTCGGGAACCAGGCACTCCTTTTCCTCGTGGCTCTGATGAAATATGATATTTGGGAGAGGATAGGGAGGGTTGTTTGGAGAGGAAGGGTCGGATGGCTGGGGGGAGGACTATGTTGACCTTTTTTTTTTGTTTTTTTCTTCGAGAAAGCGTCGGAAAATTTTCCATCGACAATCGGTTTGTTTTAAACACCCGACTCGAGCCGTACACAACACGTATACATCAGTCCAATAAATCATACGCGGGTATAAACAAGTTCACCGGGCCGTGGGAGCATTTGCTCTTGTCTCTGATAACCGCACGAGCGCGCACTTGTATTATACGTGTATCCATGTACGTAAATGACTAAATAAATAAATAAATGATACACGCTACATGAACCCCGCCTCGGCGTCGCCGCGTCTCGTTGACCCAATTTCCCATCTTTTTCCTCGCAATAGTATATTTATACCCTTATTGCTCTTTCCGGCATCGCAACGTATACGTACACTCTCTTTAATAAACTCTCGCTATCTCTGGGCGAAAGTAAGCCATCCGTGCGATATATTCGCCATCCCAAAAGACCCGAGCCGATCGTACCGATAACCGATCGCGTGGATCAATAGAGGCAGCGCGTCGCATTGTCAACGTATATGTACAAACCCTGAATCGGCAAGTCACGGAGTTCTGGGGCTCAGACCCAAAGATCCAACCGGTGGGGCGTCTCCCCATTGTATCGCTCGATAGCGCCGTTTGCAGGAATCTCGAGAGGACCGACAGCGTCAGCTGAAAATCAGCTACGGTTAGAGGACCACTGTGCACGTGTTTAATTTTTTGTTTCATCCGACCTGATAGATAGCCAGTACGGCGAGACAGGCAAAGATCTCCCAGCCGGCTTGGTCGGCTATACGGAGCAGCTTGGCGCGACAGCCCTCGGTCGCGATGCTCAGAGTCGCCAGGGCGAAGAGGTTCCGGTGCTCGCAGCTCTGCAGGACCTCGGCCAGGCAGCAGGAATACGGTACGTCCGTCGATGCTAGGTACACGTAAGCCTCCCGGGGGACGAGCCGAGAATCGGCGCGCTGTTGATTTTGTAGCAAATGTCGCTGTTGCATTTGGGGCTCGATCAATCTAATAAATGTGGACGGCATTGAAAAGACTCAATGGAAAGGGTGTTTGGGAGCAAACGTTCGGCGAGACTTGACGGATCGAGATTTTGGGAAAGAGGGAAACCCCAGGGATCAGGGGAAACTGTTGTTACTACCAGCTATAGCCGAGGGATTGATTTTTTGTCATTTCACGTGGTTGGAGAAAAAAAAAAGAAAACGAGAATAGGGTCTCGTGAATGGTTGAGTAAAAGTATAAATATTCCCGAGTGCGAGCAAGTTCGTGCCTCTACTACTTATACTTACGCTCTCTCGAGACCATAACTATTTCACGGCTAAATCGATGGTTGATACAACACGTGTCCTGTTGTTTACGTTATTTTTCGTTTCTATACAAAGTCTGTTTGTTTCAATGATGGCAAAGCAAGTCTCGAACATGCATCGGTACATGTGGAAACTCGAATTATCAGAGCCCATGGGTATGTTATTGAATAGCACGTGAAAAGAAAGGCTCACTCCTCGTTCTCGGGATCGAAGATCTCCTCGTCTTCGTCGTCATCCTCGCCCCCGCCAAGGTCCGTCTTGGCCCAGGGAACAAAGAACCAGTCGACAAAGGACTCGCTCCCGCAGCAGCTCAGCTCGACTTGTAGCCGGTCCAGCCGAGCCTTGACGTCCCCGTCGTCTCGGTAGTGCCGTACAGCCCGACGCAGACCTTGACCAAGCCGACGCCGCGTCTGGGCAAAGTAGTACGCACCCCCGGCGCACGCGCCCCCCACCAACCAGCCCGACAGACACGAGAGCACCGCGTGCAGCAACAACAGCCGGCTCACTCTTCTTCTACCACCCACTGATGCATCGTGTGAAACACGCGTTGTTGGACCAATTTTCTTACTTTATTACTTTTTACCTCTGCTCTGGCGCGTTCGGCGGGCAAAGTCTTTGACGAGGCTGGGCCAGAGGGCGATGCCCACCAAGTGGCAGGGTAGGGTAAGGAGGGCCGCGAGGCCGAGGGTCCCGGGCAAGAGGTAGCCCTCGGTCGGCAGGGCGAGATCCATGTGGTCGCCGAGGCGTTGTTTAAGCGCGTGAGCCCAGTAGGCGAGTCCGAGGGAGCTGCCCAGACCGAGGAGGCTCAGCCAGAAGATCCAACCGGCTAGGCGTCTAAGGGAACGATGGCTGAATCGAGCTCGCGGGAAGCCCATTTTAACGACAAGCCGTGGTATACGTTTGCTCGCTCTGCCCTGGTGACAACTTTCTTTCTCTCTCTTGCTTCCTTACGACCGAAAGTAATTTTTTTCTTTTTTTTTTCTTTTTTTTTTTTTTACTTTGGACTTTTAATTATTTTTACGAGGTTACCAAAAACAATTGCCTCGCATTGTATTTCGATGCGGTTTTTGAGATGTTTTGGTTATGTCGATTGGAGGAGAGCTTTTTTTCTGTTTTGCCGGAAAATACTTAATTTTAATAATCATTTTTGGGTTATTCAAACATCATCTGCAAATTGGAGATTTTTCGAGGGCACATATAGAATGAACGAAACGAATTGTAATTTACAAGTGTATATTGTTATCTTCAAATGCAAAATATAATTGTATTAACATTAGTAAATGTTACAATAACCTTTACAATAATGATTCCCGTTTTCTACGTGTTAATATCGTATATTATCGTTATTCCACGCATATCTCCACCCCATTACAGTGGCACGAAACAAAGTTTCTGCTTGTATCACATTACGACATTACATCGTGGTGCGCGTCATCCTGTTATAAACGCCATCTGCTCCTATCGTTTCCATGCTGTAATCATCTTTGACTCTTTGATTTACTCGCACTTATATGGATTGGTTGATTTATGGCAGTCATTTTGCTATTTTTTTCTTTCTTTTTTTTTTTTTTTTTTTTTTTTTCTTTTTTTTTTTTTTTTTTTTTTTGTAAGATGCAAAGTCTCTCCATAATAGCTATTTTTATTTTGTTAGTTTATTCATTTCATGTATAACTTAAATAATCCTCAATACATGTATAACTGCTAAATGAATCATTGCTTACACTGTTAACCTTGTATTTCAGTTCTTGCAGGCTATATGTTTCACAATTATTTATCTATCCGTGTTCATGTTTTTTTTAAAGTCATGATCTTACATTGATCATTAATGCACGAGTTGCAAAGGTTACAGTGCACCTGTAAAATTTTACAAAAATAAATTAATAAAAAAATCTTTTTTTTATCATTACTCATTTGTTGACGCACGTTCGTAAATGTTTTTTTTTTCTGCTGTATTTTGGTCTGGGTTATTAAGTTCAAAGGTAAGCACATACAAAAAATTTCCCTTAATGTGAAATTATTACCATTTAAAATGTGACAAATATCAAAATCCTGCTGAAGAAATGCAGAGCGAATTTTACATTAATATCTAAAATTTAAAGTTGTTTTTCAACATAACAAAACAGTTAAAATAATCTAGTTATTTATCTAATCTCTATACGCTCTGTGTTATTCCTCATTTTTTTGCACTTGACCATCAGTACAGCCATATATAACTGAACGATGCGACATCATCAATAATTTTTTTTTTTTTTTATTCGCGATTACGTTTACACGTTCAATCATTTTATAAAAAAAACTTTTAGTCTTATTATCTACTGATTGTTGATATTGGTAAAGCGACAATCAAGGCGTAACGAGCGAACGTCGGTAAACGTTGAAAGGCAATAAAAATAATTTTAGATCGACCAAAAAAAATTAAATATGTAAGAGACGATTAAATAGTAGTCACATCAACATTGACTCACACATATTGCGGCACAAGTAGGGGTATAAGTGACAATCAATATCTGACGAAACACTATTGATATTTTTATACGACACACGTAATGTTTGGGTTTGTAAATGTATTATACAATAGCGTCGGTAAAAGAGAAAACATACAAAAGAGTTGATACACGCAACTAACTTTAGTCGGGGCACAGTTCACCGTGTGTTTGCTAATGATGATACCTCAAAAAGGGTACACGGATTACCGTGCGGATTTACAGTTAATTTTTCACACCTGTATGTCATGGTACTTTGTTGAACAGTAAACTAAAAATGCACTTTTTCTTGTGCCCGTCGATTTTGAGGTCGATCTAATTACAGTTTGCAATGCTGCGCAATTTTCCACAACTGTACGACGAAATCTTTTGTTAAATTAAAGTTTAACAACGTTTTCAACATTATTTATCTTATTTTTACTTTTCACAAATTTTTTGCGCAAGTTTTGAATGAGAAAAGTATACTTAATCGCCAATATTTTTGGCAAACCGTTTTTAGCGCCAAACATTTTTTTTCGTGACTATACGCAAACGGTGCACGTGCAATCACGTTCCTCTAGACAAACCCCGTTATTACACTCGAGTATAATAATCAAAAAAGTTGAAAATAAAAAAAAAAAAACTAAAAAAACTAAAAAATAATATAGACAAATACATAGAACTATACGATATGGCTTCTCTTCACTACGATTATGAAAAAAAAGAGCAACTCATTCTACATGAACATAAAAAAATGTAACACTTTCCTCCGCCGGCTACGGTAAAAATCCCTCTCATCTACTCTTATATACACACGTGTGAATAAAAATCATCTCGACAATCAACTACATATACGTCGTCATTGCAATGGTAAAAAAAACGGCCCCAATAAACTAACCGGCATTATTAATCATATGCCCGTTCTGATCAAATGAGGCTGTCGAGCAACACGGCCTCGTCCGACAGCATCGTGGTGGCATTGACGAAATCGTCGTAGTTGAACATGTCAAAGCAGGAGGCCGGCGAGGATTGGGGCGGTAATATCGGGGGCGGCTGGTGCAAGGCAGACGGGCGCACCAGCGGCGGGGGCATCTCGAGCTTGTCCCTCATCGGTCCGGGGCTGGACTCGTCGCTCAAAGAACTCGGGTTGCCGGTCGCGCTGTCGTCCAACCAGCCGCAACGCGGATAACCCGCTCTTTGCTCGTCCGCGCTTATGCGCAGGGGCGACAGCGACAATTTGTCCGGCGGCAGCACCAACATCCGCGGCACGAATAACTGCGGCAACGGCTGCTGCGCTGATTGCAGATTATTGTTCCTGCTGTTGTTGTTATTCATCTCGACCTGGAAAACATTTTTTTAAGTCGATTAGTTTCATACTTTCCCATTTCCATCGATTGTGTACTGATACTGTAAAAAAAAAAAAAAGTGCCACTACAAATACAAAAGTATGTGATTATGAAATAATAATTCGAGACCCTCTAAGGACTGTATTATGCGACATCCTTGTATCATTAACGCGGACTAACGCGCGTCAGAGTATACATTTCATTGATTTTTGATGTACTGAGCTTTTAGCAACAAATTTCAATATCAATAACGTTAGTGTTGATTCGTGAACAAGTGAATAAATGAATCTGCTGCATTTTTCAAGGATGGAAAAAGAGTGTGGGAGTTTGTTGGAGAGACGAGAACGTGAAGTGATGCTGTGTACCTAACGAGGCTGGTTGAGCCCAAGTATTTTTTTTTTTTTTTTTTTATTTCCACACGCGGTTGTCTGCGCAAGCGCTGCTTTTCCGTTAGTGAATACTGTGTGTGGGCCGATATACGATGCATACGTGAAAACGAGCCGGGAAGGATACACTTTTTTTTGAGTGAAAGTTCCGCTGAAGAGACCGAGAAGCGAAATATCCATTAATTTTACAATTGCAATTCTTGAGGTGCTTTTTATTCGGGCTTTGGTTCAATCGATCCAGAGAAAAACAAAATCATCAAGTTATGAGAGAATTTTCAGAGAAATTTTACACCAAAGTCTTTTTCGAGATTGTAGGAAAATGAACCGGATCTTTACACGTAAGAGGCCGTACAGATTTTTAGCTTGCTTCGATTGTAATTTTTTTCTTCTCAGCTGTGATGATAAACTTTTTGTTAAAGTGCCGGCCGGCATAGTTCTGTCGGTAGAGTAGCTGAACCTTCGAGGCACGAGTTGCTACTAAAAGATGCACAAAAAGTGTCGCGGCTTATTAAAATTGTTTATTTGGAATTTTCAAATAAAAAGGGTTTAATTTAACAGCAAACAGAGTGGCTGAGTTTTCTTATATCATAAAACAATGTGAAATTAATAAAAAATTTGTATTTTACTAAAATCAGGGTATTATAATGAATATATATAATTCTTCAATTTTGTAAAAAACGAAAAACATGCGTGTTTTAGGAAAGAGGTAAGAGAGAAAGTGGATATGACGAGAAGAGGATTAAAAATGCAGCAGTAGACATTTATTTATTTCGTAGATAATCCTTTTTTCTTATATCGTGTATTTCAAATCAACGGTTGTTCAAAAATTTCATTTACAATAATAATAATAATAATAATGCTAATATAATTTCTAGATATTTACACAATACGCGGCAAACCAAAGCAGCTAGCTGTAGTCTGACGCTTAATTAAAATTTTAAAGTCAAATAATTTATTATCATAACTCGATTCTCCCCGTCAATAAATTGCTCGATCGCGTTATTCAATATCTCTCGTCTCCGACAGTCTTTATTTTTCGTATTAACACTAATAGTATCATTTAATAACGACAATCAGCTTATCTCGGAGCTCTGCACTATAAGTTCCTACACTATAACTACTGCTGTTACTTATTTCTCTTCTTTTCAATGTACTTTACGCTCGTTGTGCCAAACAAGAACAACAACAACAAATAAGAACAACACATAACACCGATTCGTCATACCAAAGTGTACGCGCTCGTTCATTTGTTAATTTATCTATTTAATTTTTCCTACACGTTTCACTGCACGGAAACTTTATATCGACTAATAATTATACAGTTTTATCCTGTCATGACCACGTAAACGGTTCTTCTACAGAAAAATAAACGAGAAACAGCTTTCGGATATAGAAAAATACAGAAACACGGTAACAATTGTATATTACATGCATAAGCCCGATAAAATAAACTCGTACACGTTCACTGGCTTGTGAATGAAAAGAAAGAAAAAAAAAAAAAAGATGAAAGACATCGTTATCACATACACACGAGCAAATACGTAATATGATAACTTGTCGCATGGAACATCGAATTCACCGTAGTACGTAAAATATACATATATTATACATGATACACGTGGTTTTTACAAACGCGTTCGCTCGTTCGTAACTTCCCAACATCATCGTCAATATATCGGCAGTATCGTAAATAATAGTTACAGAGACACGATTACGTCGTTCCTAGACACTCTGTACGGGTACAATAAAATCTACGTACAGACATATCATGACATATCGGCGTGCCAGTATCCAGATATCGTCGTGGCTCGTTTTCGTCGTCTGTGCCTTTGCACGCTCATCGAGTGAAAAAATAGACGGAGAACAAAAACTATGACATTACATTACACGTACAGTATTGAATCACTGGCCTCGTTGTTTATTCCCTAAATTATTTTTAACTTTTTTAACTTTTTTTATCTTTTTTTTTTTTTTTTTTTCGTTTTTGTACGTTTGTGCGAGGACATGACCACAGGTATCTGTCGTACGTGGCACGAGAACAAAGACACGATCGTAAAAATCGAGGCGACGAGGTGGCCCTGTACGCGGTATCCTTATCAAAAGCGCGCCCGTCGAAGAGTTCATTTGTTGGCTTGCAAGCCCTTGGAGGATCTCGGATTTTGCTTGGTCAGGCACACGTAGCCCGCACTTACGTCGCAACCGGACACCAATAGATTCATCAAAACGCTGTTGGACTGCTGCTGCGATGATTTACCGACTCCGTCACTCACGAGTGGACCTCTACGCAGGACATTGACTCCGCCACCTTTGGCATCCACTTGGTGAGGATTGGAATCTACCAATCGTTGGCTCGTACTGCTGCTGCAAGTGGCATCACCACCGCCAATGCCACAGCTGTCGTTGCCGCCACCTTTGTCGTCCAGACGACGCACATGTGACTCCTCGGAGAAGTTGTTGCTGCGACTGGTGCCGTTGCCTCTGCTGTTGTCGTCCGTGTGGAGTCGATTTCTCGGCTCGCCAACACTTATTTGCTGGCTATCCTGCCAATTTCGATTTTTGGGCACCTGTTGGGAGACCAGCTGCTGCAACAACTGACTGCTCTGCACAGGATCCGACAGCATCCTCTCGAGACTGGATAGGTTACTCCTCGTCGCTTTGCCGCTGTTTAGGTTGCAGCTCGTCACGCTGGGCAGATCAGCGTGTTTCACGCGTTTGTTGCCTACACCCGATTTCGAGGAGTACGAGTGCACGCGCTTGTTCGTGTTCTCGCGCTCGGCAGTGATGTCTTGCGCCGTGGGAGTACCTGCAAGACATTGGGGGAAAAACAATGCGAAACAAAAAAAAACAACAAAAATTTAGGGTTTAGTTGGGGTGGATTGGATTTTGGATCAAACGAGACTCCCGAGACTCACATTGCACGCTGACCTGTCCCAAGACTTGGACCGGATTGACGACCAGGTTTTCGTGGACTTTAGTTTGCTTCAAACTCGACTCGTTCGTCAACAGCTGCGCCAAGCTCGAGTTTTCCTCGGCTGCTTCCGATAATCTGCGAAGAAAAGAAGAATATAACCCCAAGTGGATTTTTTTTTTTTTTTTTGCATTGGCTCCAATAAAATTGAAAATGAATCGTTGAAACCCACAGTTTCGGCTTTTTCTGCGTCGTCGAGGCCCCCCACATGACCATGTCGTCGAACATGAGCATCTGCAGGGTCTCGTCTTGATCGCACATCGGTATGTAGGGGGCCCGCATCTCCAGCTCCTCGTCGTACATCATGTCGTTGAAGTTCATCGTCAACAAGCCGTCGTCGTCCGACACGTGGGTCTCGCCCTTGACGTAAGAGTTGAGAGACTTTGCGTCTCGGTTGCCGTACGGACTGCCCAGGGAGTCGCCCCCGCCGCTGCTCTCTGGACTCTACGAGCATCGGATCGGTTTATTCGAGTTGCTTTGCCATCGGTAACGCGAAAAAAATCCCCGTCAATGCATTCCAGCGAGACAAGGCTATCGGCAATCTTACCGGTTAAGCCAAGACGATAATTACCGTCGAATCAACATAATTTATTACGCATCGCAGTACCAGTATATAAAAAAGAAAGAAAAAAAACGCTCATGCGCTTCCAATGAAAGATACCGATCACGTGTAAGATCCAACACGCGCGAGTCATTGTACAAAATACAAAAAAAAAAAAAAAAAAGAAGAAGAAGTTTATAACGAATGGTCCCTTTGGAGTTCGTACTTTGGAGGAAGTGGGCGAGTGCAGGTCAGTGCCGAGGCTGCACCGACTGGATGAGTCCCTGTAGATGAACGGGTCGCCGTCCGAGGAGTTGGAGTCCTCCGCCTTGAGTCCATCGTCGGTGAGGATCGCCTTGAGGGGATCGACGGCCTCGCCGTTGCAGCTTCCGGTGCAGCTGTTGTTGCTCGCGGTGCTGCCGCGATCGTGGCTATTGCAGGCGGTCGCGGGATGGTCGGGCGGCTCGTTGGACAACTCGGGACTGAGGAGTGGGCAGTAGTTGCTGCTGAGTATGAACTCGTCGAACATGTCCGTGAGAAAGGGTGGATCCAGCGGGACGCAGACGTCTCCCGGGGTCGGTGCCAAGTGGGTCAAATCATCGGGCTCGTCCTTCAACACTGCAACGGAAGGGGGTTAACATCGTGCTGTACACCGGACGAGTATATGGTCCATAGTGAGTGGGCGTTACTTGTGAGGCCAGGCTGGTCTTCGCAGAACATGAGGAAGCCCGTGTTCATGTCCTCGGTCCGAGGCGCGAAGATACTGGCGGTCGCTGTCTGGGGCACGGGGCGGCTGAAGGGCGGCTGGTAGACCACCGGGTCCGGGGAGGAGAACGACGGCGGCACGGGACCCACTGGAGGACGGCGAATGGCCTCGGGCTCGGAGAATGGCACTTTTACCTGTACATTTACGGCGATTTGGTGAGACGCTCTTTCAGACGGGTGTGTTACCTATATATCTTTGGGACCATGGAGGACGAAAACGCTTTGTTTGACCCTCTATAGTATATCATACGGGCCGCTAAGCTCGTTCATTCAACGTCCAAGTACATATCGAGTCAATTTTCAAGTTTCACATGAAGTATAAACGTAGCGTTACATCGTGGTGGGGAAAAACCAAAAAAAAAAGGCCGGAAAACGGAAACCCACCTTGGCGGAGGCCGTCCGATTGTTGTTGTCGTTCTCCTTGTTGGAGTCGGTCTCGGATTTGAGAGTGAGGGGAGAGGGGCTCGACAGTTGGTGGACAGTAGGGGCGCGTTGGAGCAGCGACGCGATGCACGACACCGGGGTCTTCTTTGGCTGGAGGGGCACGACGGGTGTTGGCGCCTTGTCCTCTGGCACTTCCACCGGCTCCTCCTCCTTTGCCTCCTCTTTGAGCTTGTTCAGCAAGTGCAGGCGGGAGTCGCGCGCCACCAACTGGCGCACGCTGTACACCTCATCCTCGTGCTCGACACCGCTGAAACGAGAACCGAACGCACAACGCTCGACCATTTTCGATTTTTCTTTGCTTTGGGAAGTAGGGGATTTCTCTTTTTTCTTTGTTTCATACAGATGTATACGAGGCCACAAAAAAAAAAAAAAAAAAAAAAAATCACTTGTACAGGTACGTTACACGTTTGACCATCTTTTGTTTGGATTACCTGTACGATTGGCCGCTGCATCGCATACGTAATATATGCATTAAATTTAATGGTAGAGCGATAAACAAGACATCTTTCTCCCGCAACTTATACGTATAGTATACACATACCCCCGCACCTATACGCGGTCGATTATAAAAATAAAGTCTCGAAGTAGGTATCGCGGACGTTTGGCCAATATATAAATGTCCGCGCATGTGCGTACAGTTGGGTGTGTGGGTACGTTAGTTGTTAACTAGCTCTTTTGCATATATTTGCGTCAACTAACTTCGTTCGATGTACTTAATGTAATCGAGAGAAGTAAAAAACGCGTGTATACCTGTTACGCAAGGAAAACGCGTTTCATTGCAACTCCTTGATTTAATATGTACCATAAGCAAGAAAAAGTTCGTTCACTCGCTTGATACAGGTATACGTGTTGCGTGCAGCTTGAGTGATAATTTTTTTCATAAAACACATGTATGCATTGAAAGTGGTATGATAATTTGATTAAAATTCATCAACGAAAAATAATAAAAATGTAAATAATAGCACCTACCATTTCGTCACCTGAATATATATATATATGAAATAAAAATATGATTGTCTTAGCTTTACATAACATAAATAATGATGGCATTGGTTACAATTAAAAAAAAATAATAAAACAGCAGAGTACATATATTTATAAAATTATAGGATAAAAAACAAAAACACAATAAAGGTGTACGATGGTACGTGAAGATAAAAGAACATATTGGTAAGTACATGCATGTATAGATAATTTATAAATAAATAAATAAATATAAGCTGCGTCGTCGCTCTTATTATAAACACTATGGGCTGTTTAGTTGCACTCCTCGATACATGTATACGTACATTTTGATTGCTAAAGGAAACCGGGGGTCCATATTCAAATTTTTGGATGAGGCAAGTACACAATATACTCGCATTTGATAGTCACGAGTAATATAAATTTGCATCAATGACCGAACTATCATTACTGTTGTTTTCGATTCATTGACTTTTTCATTGGAGGAACTCGTGTAATTAATACTCTCATGCCTTTTACCACAAGTTTATTGCAAAACAGGAAACGAGAAAAAATAACACCCACATGGTTGTAGCAGGGAATTTGAGGGAGAGTTGACGTGCCTTGAATCGGTGATAGACAGACATCAAGCAACTGAGGGGAAAAACTGGAGATGGAGAATATTTAAAAAATTCGACCAGTTGACATTTATTGTATCCAATGCTCAACCATACACAAGTACGTACGTATACAGTACCTTGTAATTGTACACGGTCAAGCAGGCGTAGCCGTCCGAAAACGCCAATAACCCCTTTCCAGCGACTCTCTCTCACCCTTTTCTAGAACTCGGTCGAAATTTCTGGGATTTATCGTTCTCGTAAAAAGAGACGTAGGGCTTTTCCCCTAAAATCGAAAGGGTCAACTGCTGATGTAGGTATACCTACCATTGGATTTTATTGGAACGGGGATTCTGCCCTCCAGCGAGAAGCAGTAACGTGAGTTTGCAAAAAAAAAAAAAAAAAAAAAAAAATTTACGAGTTGAGTTGAGCCCGAGTTTGGTTGGCCGCTCGAAGCAAGCGACAATGTTACACAAACGTAACAATAATTACGTCAGAGTCGCTAACGCGAATAATTAAAGGACACCCAACAAACTCAAGGCTTAAGGGGGACATTCATCATCACCACCACCGGTACCAATGACCATATTACTGTCATATTGCGGACCAAAACATTAAACAAACAATTTTCACGCAAAGATATTATTACAATTGACATTTGAAATTGCAATTTACTTAAAAAACTAATAAACGTTTTGTTGCTCCAAGTACCAATCATCACCCAACCACTCAAATCGCCGCGGTCAGTACTAAGATCCTGTAGATCCTGTAATATGACAATATCGTATTAGGTAGACGTATATTATCCCCAACCACTTGCGCATATCCCTTTTGCTAACCGCGTCATTGGTATATTACCCCTATATACACCTATATGGACATAAGGTACAGCTGTATGTATATATATATATGTATTATATGGACACATTCATTTGTCTTGGCACTTGTCGGTAGTGCGCAATGATAGGTAGGTATATAATTATTCAAACATCGGGACGAACGGAGCAATGATACAGTTTCAATTGATGCTCAGAATTCACTCTCTTTGGTTCCGATCGCTGTGCACTTAACACCTGCGCTGGGCACAATCTTTAATGCTTTGAAACGAAGGAAATTTAAGAGTTGTCCATTGGTGCGTTTATTTTTCTCCTCTGTTAAATCTAACGTTTATCGATTAAAATGGACGCGTACGCCACTAAGATTAAATAATCATGAAATCAATGAGTAATCAATAAAAACCACCAGTTACATATACAGCACAGGGTGCGGGGGAAAAAAAAAAGAGCTTGGCATGAGCAGACTAGTTAGGGTGGTACTTATAAACAAGGTCGCGCGCGAGCGCGCTGATTTCGAATGTAACGCGGAAACGCGAAAGATTTTTCCGTCTCAGTTACATATTTATAGGCGCACAAGTATCCCGCGCTCTCCGATATGTGTACGAGTACAATGCGTGGGTATGGGTGCGCGTGTTGTTTAAACAGCTGGTCGGTGACGGAGGTTAGGCCGCGGGTTAAATGTGTAGCGAGGATTCGCTAAAAATAGAGTGACGGCCAGCGCGGGTACTTATACACCTACGGATGTGTATAGGCGTGTGCAGTGTGTACGTGCTTGCGCAATAGTCCGAGTAATACGACCGAGCACGTGGTCGCGGCTACCCTCCCCCCTGCCTGATATGGTTCGTCCATCTCTTACTTATTTTTTCATACGGCGATACTTGCTATGTATGTATGGAAACAATTGCCGGACAATTCGAGTCTGCCGATCGCGAAGAAAAAGGACCCAAGATCGGTAAGCAGGTGTACGTATACCGATTGACGGACCAGTCGATTTGAGCGAGCGAGCACACTGTACCGCCGCAGGGAGAAAGTTATAAGTATACGAGGTGCTGGTGGTTATATTATTTTTAACCCACAGTTCACTGCCAAACGTTACACAAACGTTAATGAACCGTAAGCGTTCGCTCGATCGTATTCTTCTTTCGGCCTCGTCGCCATTGTCCATCATCGTCATCATCACCACTCGGCCCCTTTTCCCGTGGGTGTATGTGATATCTGCTTATTGTATACATAATATGTGTGCCCATGTGGGTAAGGAAAAGAATATAAGCGATTGGGTGTATACTCATCGACAGCCTGCAGCTCCAAGTAAACAGCTAGTTTTTAGTTTCAAGCTCGAAGCTCCAGGTGTTTTTTTTTTTTTTTTTTTTTTTTTTCTGGTGGTTGGTCGAGGGCGATGGGTTTCATTCCCAAAGTATACTTGGCCATCGGGTCAAGAGCAAAAAAATCCGCGATCGGCTGCAGCTGTTTCGAGAACCGCGCGACGATATATACGATGTATTCCGTCTCGGCGCTCAAATAAAAATAAACAAAGTGCGCATACAGCGGGCGCTGAAAAAGAGGCCAGCCTGTGGTCGGCGAAAAAATATACAATGATGCTCGGGGAGGGTATGGACCGCGCGCGGAGGGAGGCCAAGACATAATTCGTACGACGCGCGAGGATGGATTATATATATACCGAGCGCTGCAGTGTAACAACATGTATATAATTATAGCCGCGATGGGACTTTGAAACGGGGGGCGGTACATTATTAACAACAGTGTATGGATTTATCAATGCTGGCGCCGGGATTATTTACGCGGGTGTAAAAATGTCCCTTGGTCCAGTAGATAGATATATGTATACGTAGTTGCTAATGGAGAACAAAAAAAGGGTACGGAGTTATAATGCGTCGATTGATTGATTGCGTTTATATTTGTGCCAAAAGGTCCGAGCCTCCCATCGGGTCACTGCCAAATACCTTACACACAATGGAAGGGAGACACTGGTAAATCTAATATAGGGGGTGCGACCCGGAAGTTGGATGCCCGTGTACGTGAGTCGAGAGAACTTTTTTCTCGTCGAAGGGGAATTTTCCTGACAATTGAGTGATCGGGAAATATCGCATACAGGTATATCAGCGACGTTATAAAAGGGTGATAAACGAATGGGAGAACATTACAGTATTGTTTGACACGCCGTACCTCGCAATGACTGCACGGTAACCGTTTTTTTTAAATGATCGATAAAATAAATAAACAAAAATACGGGTACAGGTACAGCATCCCTTGGTCCCTCTCATGTAGGGTATACCAGTTTATTAGGGCTACTATTGTTTAAATATTTGTTGTTTCTCGCACGTCCACGAGTTTCATAAGCATATAATATATATAGGTAACTATTGGGTGACCATCGCATCACCACGCACGCAAAACACTTTATCGATGCGATCGATATTTATCGGAGCCACGGCCGTACGAACGTGAAGCAGCTTTTTTGTTTCGCATCTTACGCGCTTGACAGTATATACATCTTTCATGATTTTTGACGATCGGTCGATCGATCGATTATTCTGTTGGTCGAACTTCGTTATGACTGCAGTATGACGCAAGTTTTTAGAAAAATTGTATCAAAGCGTGCTTATTTGTACGGTATTATGCGTTCGGTTTGATTGTGTTGGATAAAAATTTTATTTTATTTTTTGAAACAGTAGAAATCACGTATGTGTACAGCAATGGGATACGTATATATATATATATATATATATATATATATATATATATATATATATATATATATATGTACGTCTGTGATAAAAACTTGATCCGTCCAACTTTCACGAAATAGAAACTTCACCGGTGAAAAAAAAAAAGTTAGAGCGTCGCATCCGTCAACTGACACCTCACTATGCACACCTCATAATATACAAGGAGTATGTTAACAAAAGGATGGCAGACGCGCGAGTAAACCATCTCCTAGACGCGAGCTCGAATTTTCTTGTTGCGTCACTCTATATACACCCCTTTTTTTATAATTATTTACACTCGTGGTTTTCTTTTTTCGAGCACTTATCGTGCATTCGTACGGTTTTTTTTTTTTTTTTTTATTCATAGCTTTTACCTATTTTCCAAAATATAAACTAATACTTGTTCTGTAAATATAAATTATTATATTCCTTTTTGATAATCTATTATCAGTCGACAACGCAATTTAGCACACACGTCGTAATTTATCTAACCGAAATGTACGTAAACAAATAGGATCCGCAAAATCATTTGCGTGCGAAGCGTTTGAAAATTATTTAAATTTTGAACTTACTTTAATCATTAAATGTTATACACAAATGGTGTACGGATTATCATCGTATACAAGCCGCGTAATGGCAAACATCAACAGTTGCAATTCTCGTTTTAACCTTATGCACTGGCATTGTCGCGTCTAATTAACAATACTGTGTTTCAACATTTTTACGCCTCCGCGCTCGGGGTATAAATACAAAAAATTAAATTCACCATCCGTAAGACCGCGATTGGAAGTAACTCGATATCGACGTGCGTGCAACAGATTTCAGTTGAGTAAAATCAAAGGGACACCCGTCGCGCCCGAAAGAAGTTCAGCACGTCCGAATTCTGCTGGCCGACTGACTAAGTGCATCCCATGAGTTTTGCGCTGGAGGGTGGGCTCCCATCGATCCGGTCGTGATGATGAAATTTTGTTGCGCAAGGGAGGGATAAGCAAGTTTGTGAGCTAATTTTTCTTATTTCAACCCTTTCTCTTTGTTACAGGTCAGTCGGGGGTTTTGGAAAGGGATGTGCTTCTAATCGATGGTCGATCGAATTTATTTACTGCAGGGGGATAATGATGCAATCTTGAAGTTCGCGAGGGTAACAATTAAGAAATCCAACAGATACACATGTTTAGATTTTGTTGTTTGACATTGTTTGTTCAGCACGTATGGACTCGTTAACTTTATAAATTTTAAAACAAAAAGTTGCATCACTATACCCTTTCTCCAGCAGAGAGGCGCGTACGACTTGGTCGTTTTGTTATACTTTATCGCTCCATAAAGTTGAGTACAGCACTAAAACATGAAATGCCTACACGAAGTGGGTTATAAAATTACTACTTGTACGTTTACGTTGAAACATGTATAATAGGTACATCTTTATCCGTACACGGAGAAAAAAAAACTACAGTGATTTTTGTTATTAATCTACGGGTAAAGTTTACGACTACACACGCTACAGTTACCATAATTTTTCCGTAATTTACTACAACCATCTTTTTTTTTTTTTTAAGAGTAATTTAATAATATTAAGGTAATCAACAAAATCATTTTCTCATGAGCAATAAACAAAATCTCACGGGGTTTTTGCAGGATATTAACAAAAAAATGGAATTCAATAAATATTGTCTCCGCATGTGGCTCTCTGAGAAAAAAAAAACTTTTTTATAACGATGTGATATTAAGTCAGTGTTGTATACACTTCGACACGTGATTTTACATGAAAGATTATGTATTCCGGCAATATATATATACATACAGAGACGTCAACTTATAGCCAAACAAGCATAGTAATATGGAGAATCACGCGAGTAACGAAGGTCCACTTCAAAGGTACGGCCCGACTGACACATTTTTAGAAAAAAAAAAAAAAAACAAAAAAAAAAGTAACGTTGTCACTTTGAATGAATTTTCCGGACCACGCGGAGTTGGAAAACTTATTGGCGGGCTGTAATCGAAGATTACGCGCGTAATCTGTACACATAGACGAGAGACAAGGAAAACCGGATAAGAGACTGTGCCCCTACCGAGATTATCATCGGGTTCTTTCCGTAATGACTATAAATGCATATATGTATACATATATACAGTATCGAGCGGCAGTTTAACTTCTTCGAATGAACGCACTGGATCTTTTAACCGGTACATTGTGTTTGAGGAAAATGACAATCTTGACAAAATGATTCTTTTTTTTTATTTTACTGTTAACAAATCATTATCATTAGACCCCCTTTTTTTCTGCCAACGATCACCTCAGTTGATACATGTATAGATCGGTACACCGCAATTCAGCTACATCGTATTTACTTCGTTGCCAATTGACAACGCCAAAAGACGAACTTGACAGCGCCAAGACAAAGAATTCCAGCTGTAACTCGAGCAATTTCAAACTCCCGAGCGATTCTTCGCGCTTATATACTTTGCGCGCGTGTTCGTACATTACACGTAACGTTATATATACGTATACATACGCACATAGAGCACCACGCGCGACAGATCTTCTCTCCCCTGTATGTATATGCATGTATGACTATGTGTCCTCTCACTCGACGCGCCATACACAACTAAATTTAAAAGAGTATCCACACGCGCTACTTATCGCCGGCTCGGATCATCCAATATTATACACCCTCCCTTCCTCGACTCTTTCTCGTTTAACGTATTAGGTATAATAACACATGCACACACAATTGTCCCACCGTTACGTTTGGCTGCTGTTGGTGCTTGTACACACATTAGACTTTTTTGTCCCTACCTAAGTAGGTAACATGGGAAGATCGGTATGGAGTGTACCGATCATTTCTGCTTCGTGTGTATATAGCCACTCTCCCGGATCGGTCTGCTGCCATTGCTGCCACCGGCACTGTTGACCAACGATGATGACAGCGATTTGGGGTTTTTTTTTTTTTTCACGATAAAAACCTCAAAACCAATCGGGTGCATGTAATTATCTTCCACTCTGTATAGGCACAATCGCATCACGAGTCACGCGCTCCTCTCGAGGGTATAGGAGAAGAAGAAAAAAAAAAAAAAAACGCTCGCTGCATGTACTTATAGTAGTTCGAGGCCGGGGGTCGAGCGCAATACGGATGAAAATTCATCGCGCCCGTCCAAACGTACCACTCGTTCGTAAAGCTACTCGGCCATCCGCTGGCTTTGGCGTGCACGAGCTACGACGACGACGACGAGGACGGCTCTTCTGTTGCCGCTGCTGTTGTTACTGGTCCATCCATCCGGAGTAAGAAAAAGAGACGAGAAGCGCTCGACACCCGCACACACACATGCGCACGTACAGCGTCTCTCCCTCTTTTCTTATTTATTTTTTTTTTTTTTCTCACACTCCTTCTCTCTAACTCGGCCGCACCACTGTAACGACACTGACAGCCAGCACGCGACTGTGTGTGCGTGCCTCTGCGCTTCTGATGCTTATGTAAGCTCGGCCGTACGCGCGTTTATTATGCACCGCTGCTGCCGCTGCACCGACACGTCCAAAGCTCGAAAGCGCCGATCGGTAAGAACTCGCGTCGTCGATACCCCTCCCCCCCCCCCCGAGTACATTATCAAACTCCACCTGTACTCCCAACATCTGCCATACACCTGTCACTATACTGCTGTGCTTCTCTCATTGCCACCCCCTACGTTCGTGGACGAAAATTAGCCCCGAGCTTGCAAATGTGTATATATGTATACCGAGTCTTGGTGCGCCGTACCCAACCTACTCTCCGTGAGCGCGCACCACCACTGAGGAATGCGTTACACACATCAGAGAAGAGAAGGCTTTGCTTCGGATCGCCCCTCCTATATATATATATATAACGAAGCGAGTGCAGTTATACGGACGCCCCTCGTATACATATGCATGCGTATTGTGATGTGTGCGTGTGTTTTCAAGCGTTTGAAGTTGGGTCTGAGATCTTCTTTTTTTTTTCTTCGAAGCTGCATCCCAAAGAGTCGAAGAATCGGTGGGTACACGGATGCGGGGGAGGAGAAATATATACAAAGAAATCCAATCGTTTGGTCGCCGGCCAAAGAAATCATGCGCGCCGTTTTAATTCCGCAGCGGCGGCAAATGCGCCGGCCCAACTTGGGTGCCATCGACCACATCCCGGTGGCACTCCATTAAAATCACAATTGTTTTTTTTTTCTTTTTTTTTTTTTTTTCTTTCTTCATTTTTGACGATCCGTGTAATGGGTGTATAGTGATGGCCGGTCTCGGGCGGATTCGTCAATGACTTTCGCCATCGTCTCGTTGGTATCGCACGGTCAATTAGATTTGTACAAGTTACCCCGATTGAGCTGCGCTGAATAATATAATTACGTAACTCTATAGAGCTATACATCGAAAGATTTTTCAAAGTGAAGTAACGGCCGTTGCGTTGGTCAATTGACGCCTTGTGCTGCCATAATCACGCGCCTAGGCATATTATATCCATCGCTTCCTCGCGTCTATATACATATATGTATATATTTACAATTGTACATATGTGTGTTATCGCGGCGGGATAAGTGTGATTCGTACCGCATTACGTCTCGCACATCCATCTTCCACTTCAGACTTGTTTCACTCCCCTGTGACTTGCTTTTGCTTTCCTGACTCATTCTTGTTGTTGTTGATAGGAGGTTTCTTCTTTCCATACCGATCGATTGGCTCTTCGTATCTTTTTTTTTTTGTTTTTTTTTGTGAGATTTCTCGCGATTTACATTGATATTTTCAAAATTTCATAGGAAAAAAGGTACATCGGGGCGTTTTCAAATTGGTAGAAAACATGATACTTTGTGCCCGTTTTTATACTCGGTCACCCGAGGGATAGAATCGAGAAAGGTAAACGTTAGCTCTTCGGGTGAACTTGTCAAGTAATTGTATACGTATAGGTGCACGACTCTCGAGATGACAGGTTGGATTTCAAAATTGAATGGCAAGTGCAGTTCTCGAACTACTATTGGTGGGGTCAAGCGGTAACTCTCACTCTTCCTTTGTCATACTGGGAAGAACTTCAATTATTTGCTTAGGTATATATGATACACGATAGTTTTAAACAGAGTTGCGAGATTTTTTAAACTACGTTTCCTAGTGAACACGTGGTTACTTTTATTTTTCCACGTAGGAGAAAATTGAGGAAAATTCAGTCAAGCGACAAAGAGCCCCCTAATGTAAGTATTCCCGACTCCAGAAATCCAATTATTGAAATGACAATACAAAACATTGCTTCACTCCCTTTTTTACATAGATTACTGAAAAATAGAGTAACGAAACTTTTTAAGAAAGGTCTTTCTAATCATGGACCGAGGTGTATCATATATATTTAAAAATTTTTGCGCTGCAGAGCTTTGAAAAGATGTTAATAAACACGTGGTAAGGAGCGGAACCGAAACGGAACACATATAACACTATTGCGGATTCTTTTTTTATTTCGCTTCAACCGAGCAAACAAATTCAATTCAAAACAGATTTCGTTAGAAGATGAGATTAAATTTTTCCGAAAAACAAACACGAGTTATCAGTTTTCTGTTGGGCTTTCGGATTTATTGGACATCCAAGTGTCGAGATAAACGTAAATTACATAATACAAATGGAAGAAAAATAGAGACAGAACGTGACATAGATCATAGTTTGATAAGCGCAGCTGCACTATCTTTTCGGTTGGGTACAATGAAAAATTTCCATGTGAATAAGTATAACTTACGTGCAAATCACAGGCTCTAAGCAAGTGTTGGACAAAAAAAAAAAATCTCTTTTGAATATCAACGTAAGATTCGTCATCACGAGTTTTCTGCGTGTGCATGTATAAAGTATTGGCGGGAGAAACACTCGTGCAACAGGAAGAGCCAAGCCAACAACAGCCGCTAGCTGTTATCGTTGCGCTCCGGCATTTTCGTCACGCGGCTCTTTTGCGCATTCTAATACCTACAAAATCTGCTCTGGTATTATACGGTCACCGTCTCCTCGCACGCAACGGCAGAGATAATCGCGCGCCTGTAACCATGTCTTCGTTCTCTTGCGCAACTCTTATTGGACGCGAGAGGCGCGAAAATAATAATACTTAAAAAAAAAAAAAGATTCGCAGACAAGGTTACGCGAGTTTTGTGATACATGATACATCACTTGAACAAAATAAATCATGATTTCCACGATTCGGATGCTTTGCGAACGATAGAACTGATGTACTTATTTTACTATCGTGATCAAGTGAATGTTGTATATTACGCGAAACGACGGTATATCGATACACGTGCACAAACAATACAAAACTAAAGGTATAACATACAAATGAAACAGTTTTTTCAAACATGATTCATCTCATCGGCGTTACGGTTATCCGCGAAAAACTAAGCATTTAAAACAACGTTAGTTGCACACTCACTCTGGATTCGCTCAGTTGAACGGCATTTGATAACAAACAAGAGATTTTTTGTTTTTTCCATCTACCCTCGAACTGGCTTGGAGCCGATCCTCGTAGTAATATAGTTTCATAGCTTGTCTTGCAAGCAAAAAGCTCCCGACTTTTAGAGCTTATATCTCCCACACCGCAAAAGTCAGTCAAACGGTCTGGGATCACACGAGTCGATAAGGAAAACAGCAAGAGAGAGAGAGCTAGTGAGGCGTAATACGTGTACATATATATGTATATTGATACATAAACGAGAACTCGTAAGCTCTAAAAGGCCCATCAGAACCAACCACGATTAACACAAACGAGCACGTGTACACCAAACTATGTACTTTATGTACAGCCAGTCACTGTTGTGGATGGTATCTATATACGTTACTGTGTTTGTCGCTGAATAATTAATTCCTTTTTTTCTTTTTTTTTCCTTTTCCCTCTACAAAATAACGTATCGAGACTCGGTGCTCATGCATACATACGTGATCAATAAATCAACCATCGAGGCGCCACGGTCTCGCGTTGCAATTTCCTCGCGGTGTTTTGCCTTTTCTCCTTTGAACGGACTGTAATTACGAGGTAAACGCTTCTGGATCGCAAGCGATGGCAACATCGATATTCAGACGCAAGGAAAAAAGGACACCAAAGACGTCAAAATCTTTGGAGCAACGGTTTAACGCGCACGTGTGTGTTACATATTTGAAAGTGATGGTGGAGGGAGGAAGGGAGCTAAGCTTTAACGAGAGCAAATAGAGCTAATGGCTAACAAAGTATGTGCCCGTAACTTGCTTGGCTGGACAGGAGAAAGATGAGCAAAAAGAACAAATTTATGGCAGGAAGCAAAAACTCAATTGTGGAATGTTAATTTACGATTTTTGTTCGTAATAGTAAAACTGGAGTTAGGATGATGTTAAAAAGTCCAAACAACAATAAAAACACAAGGAATAAACATTATTTTTTGGTAATTTTACCAAAAAAAGGAAATAAGAAGGAGAAGACGTATCACACGAAGTACAGTGAAATGAAGGACTAAAACAAAGCGAAGTACTTATGTAATGTGAAGAGCTTGCAAGACACGACGGCAACAAATTTAATCTTATTACAAACAACAAAGAGTTCTCGTACGTTTATTTTCAATACTATTATTGTAAATCATTGTAAAATTTCAATTTTATTAACGTCACGTATGTGTACATTTAGAAAATTCAAGTGTCAGCTGTAAACCTCACGACTTAACTTTTTTTTTTTTTTTTTAAGATAAACAGAGACACCCATTACCTGCACACTTCTTAATGCACGCGGTAAGTATATATACGATGAAGTTACGTGAAGAGCTTAAAATTTTGAATACAGTCCAAAAGCTTGGAGTTGAGGCTGTGTTCTAAAAAAATTTTTTGAAAGGCGCCGAGTGGAAAAAAAAAAGAGTTGAGATTTAAATACACAACCCACATAAGCCCATTGTATCGTAAAAAGGTATTTTTACGCAGTGAAAACACAAATGAAAGGTAAGACGATGCATGAAGTAACGAAAGAAACGTTAAATCCCGCTCGAGTTTTCATTTTCAAAGGTTTTTCCAACTTGTTGGTGCATAGCGCGTAAAAATACTATGATTGATCAAACGCTACAGTCACGCGTCGCAGAGGCGTCGCTTCGAGATATCCTCCCTCGAGCAATCGTCGTTGAGAATAGAGGTGCATGTAAAGCTCCATAAATCGGCTAATCACTGCGATGTCGTATACATAATATACGTATACGTACCTACAGGCGAGAAGCCCTTGGAGCTCCGAGTGTGCGCGTATGTATGTGCTAGATCACGTGCGCTTTGACCGGATGCTTTGACGCAGACACCGAATATCCGTTATGTATGCAGAGTATACACACCAATACCCAAAGTTTTTCAAGGATTTCCGATGGCATGTTGTTTCCACGCAATATATATATATATTATATTGTTTTTTCATAAGTTTGTACACGCGAAAATGATAATATCTACTTTACAAACTAGTGTTACGATCCCTCGCCATCAGGCTTGCCTTGAGTAATACTCAAAAAGAATCGGCAAACAATACTTTGAATAAAAAGAAATTAATAATTATATACATATATGGAGTATACTTTTTGTACAAAAAGATATACATACATACGTGTAGAGGTACCTGCTGTGATGTAAGTATCGATCACGCGTACCGATTGAAGAAATAGGGGATCCATCGTCAAGAGAAAGAGTTGAAACGTTGTTTTTTTTTTCTCACAAACAAAATGAAGCTTTTAAAGCACACATTACTCAAAACAATCTAGGAAAATCCTCGAAATGATTTGTTTGTCGAAAAGTGATCGCAGGGTCGTAAAAACAGTTTGACGGGCCGAAGAAAATAGATGATTAATTTCTACAGCATATGTATACGTTACACCGCCGTTGAAGACTGCCTAGTCGCGCGGGGTGCTTCTCTTGCGTAATCTTTCGCTGTACGGTTATATGTAGTGTCGTGGCATTTGCGTACATGCAGATTTTCGCGGGACAGATCGCCGATAGCGACGCACATATTAAAAACCAACAACACGCGTATTTTTCAGTCAATATCTCAAGTTTCTGGCTTGTTTTCCAAATATAAACGCGCCTTGCCTCGGAGTGGAGGAAAAAAAACGAGCTGTCGGTAAAATCCCCAAAAAGCTGTACCGAAAAATATCGCCTGTAGCGTAAGTATAGGCGCGCAATGTTTACCCCGTCCTCTCCCGCATACAAGGCATCGCGAGCTTTGTAAGTCGACGCCACTGGAGCATCATCATCAAAGAAATGACACGCCGAGGTATATACACCTGCACGGACGGAAAACGGCTCCACGTCAGTCAACGCTTTAACTTACCTCTTCTTTCGTTTGCCTTTTTTCCTACAGTAGCACAGCAGTGGATGTTAATAAACGAAAGCTTAAACTATGTATATACCTGCACCGTATGACGAGGGATCTGTTTACTCGTATAGCGTCTTTCGCTTGTCGCTGACCGCGCACGATGTTACCAGACACGGTTTTCTCTCTACGTACGCGTAATCCGATTCCCACTGTATACTCGCATGCAAAAGTCGTGCACTAAACTTGTTTTCGCGAATTTAATATAGTTTTCGAGTTTGACTGGAACTCCTTTAGGAGGGGGCTAACTTTTATCGGACTTGTAGCAACGTAGCTTTTTTAAAGGAGCTTTTGTATCAAAATATCACTGGACAATTAATATTTAAAATATTTGTATTTTGTTGAAAGTGTAGTTACACAAAATATTATCGCACAACTTTACGGATTTTTTAACAAAAAATAAATCAAAAGAGACTTTTTCCCGCTATGAAGTATAAACTATAGAGTAATTTTGATTTTTTTTGGTGATTTTATAAGTACTAAATATCTACATAAATTTTATCGATATTAGTTGGAACTGAGTCACAAAAAGTTAAATTTTTATTTAAAAATCAGGAAACATGAATAACACTGTTTGATGAATCGTGAGCTATCATTACTTGATAATTTACTTTTGATCATAATTAAAATAACTGTAAAAAAAAAGAAGAAAAAAGTCAACTGATCATTTATTCAATGTAATATTACGTATTAGCAAAAAAATGGCAAAATTCATTTTGGTCAGATGAGTCTCGTGAATCAAGCTTTCGAGTGCTAAATTTTTTATGAATGAGGAAGTAAAGTGGGTATGTCTTCGGATGAGTTTTTGCAGACCCCCTGGCATTAATTATTTAACGAAAAAAGATACGAAACTGGCCAATTCAAAATGAATGAAAGAAAACCAGGATTTTACTTTGCGATAAAAATGGGAAAAGTATACGTCAACAAACAAAAAAAAATGTTAACAAAACAGCCCTTTCAAGATTCAATAATCGTGTAAAAACCACGAACGAGATCACTCCGTCGTACACAGTAGACACAAATATAGACCGCTCCAAAAATAGAAAAGCTTTTTACGAGGAAAAATCAATTATACACACTTTCCGATGTAATGAAAGTAGAGCCGATACTAATGCATCCGACTGACTCCCCGCTCGACGCCAACATGACTCCGACACTTTGCTCCCTTACAACACCCAATAACATCAACGTCGCGAGAAAAGAAAATTATGTAATAAAAAAAAATAAAAAAAAATGGCGCGCATACATTAAAAACCTCGACTAATTGTCGTTCAAGTGTTACAAATTTGGGGGATGAGCGCGAACGCGTCATAAAAAAATATGTGAAAAATAAATTGCTCAGCAAAGGGGTACTTCGATGTCATGTTGATGAAACGCATCGCTCAAGCTTTAAACGGCACTGTACGAAGGTATTTTGTATTGAATCGACTAAAGACATTGAGTTCTAATGTAACTATCGCGTTGAACACTTACTGCTTCACTCGCGGAAATATAACCGCTTGACTGCTTCGTTAACGTAACGGTGGCCTCTTGAAAAGCCGATTTTTCCCATCTCGAGTACATTCACGATTACTAATATTATAACTTATTTAAAAGCACACCAAAAAAAAAAAAAAAAAAAAAAAAACCGTGAATCCCAAAGGTGCCTCATTAGAAGGAAGGAAAAAAAAAAGCACAGCTTCGAACACTTGACAGCGGAGACCAGAGCAGTAATATCAGCTCGGGAAACCCTGCACTAACACACACACGCGCGCGCATCTTGAAAGCTCTGTGTCGAAAGCGAAAGTGCCGCAACGTTGGCACACCAGCACACATCACTTCCCTCCCATCTTCTCGAAGAAAAGCTCCCGAACTTGAATTAAAAAATAAAAAAAAAATAAAAAAATAATAATGTAAGGGAGAAACACACTTAAGGCCGTTTTACCCAGTGCACAGGTGTGTCGTGTCCTCGGTCGCTTCCTCGGCTCCTTTAATTCTTCCTCTTCCCCGTGGCCGACCAACGACAAAAAAGTCGAGGTCGCAAGCACAAAAAGCTCGCCAGCCCGTACGGCCGGTTATCACGGAGGATGTATCACGCGCGCCGAGGGAAAGCGCGGAGCCCCTCCTCTTCTGCCCTTTGCTTCGAGGGAAAAAAAAAGAGAGAGGGGGTTGGCATACACACACACGTGTGCGTCCGTATTGGCGGAGGAGGAGGAGGAGGGTAGCTTTCGCTTTCGCTTTCCCTTTCGATCGGGCGGCGCGCGTGTAGCGGCGCTCCCTCGCGACCCACACGGCAGGGAGAGGGAGGCTCGGCTGGTTACATGGCTGCTGGGTCGTATCGACCATGAAGATGCGCGGAGGAGCTGCTGCTGCTACTGTGAGCGTATATATTATAGTGGAGTAGTATAGAGGTGGTGTATACGTGTACCCGCGCAAGCGGAGTGAGGGAGGGCCTTGAGAGGGCGGCAGAAGGAGGAGGAGGAGGAGGAAACTACGCCACCGGGTCAGGGAGAAATAATCGAGCGTTGGAGGGAGGATGGGTGTCCTTTCGAGGGAGCTCTGGAGCTTTGATTGGGAGGGGGGAGGGGTAATAACGCCGGGGATCTGGCTGGCCCAGAGAATGGCTCTGCCGAGCGGAATTTCGACGGGTACTGCGAGTTAGGGGGACGGGGGATGTTTTATTGTCAAAGGAATGTATAGGTACACTTTTGGTACACAAATAAACGGAACAAGTTGTAATCGGGGGTTGCCATCTCTTTTATTGTCGAGATCAAGTACGACGAGTGCAGATGGAAAGCAGAGCCGAGAGAGGTGATAAATTGAATTTTCAAATTATTCCGCTCGGCTGCGTTGAGATCTTGCCGATGTGCTGGTATCGCTGCGAGCACGGTAGGAGATGTACGTAATATTTTACTTTATTTTTCGAGGGGTGGCTTCAGGCAAAGCTTTTGTTCTATGTACTTTGTATTACTACGATGATGACTGTGACTCGCAGATCGATGTCCTGTGTGTATGAAACTCTAATGCCACTGAACACGTACCACGTGTACACCCACTGAAGAAAAGTGTGGGTAAAAATTTAAACACTCGTACCTTGGTGTACCGCAATACTTTTCATCAGATATGAAGCTTTTCGTGTTTAGGGGAGGAGGAAGAGTATATAATTGTCTGTCTCGTTGGCATCGATTTATCCTCGCTGGCGTCAATCGCGCGGGTTTCGTCCCTTTAACAATCCCAAGCGAGACGCACCTGTTCTTACGAGTGTACACTCAAAATATTTAGCTTTTAAATTGAACGCTCGGTTTACCCTTAACGATGGAACGACAATTGCGTCTCTTGTTTTAAGAAGATTAAATTTTTTTTAAAAACAATTTTTTCTCTCGAAACAACGACTAACCATTTGTCATGTCCTTCCACACTCATAAAAATTATCTTGAGTCACGAAAACTAATAGTGTGGCTCATTAAATAGCCGGATACTTTAACCCGCCCTTTTTCCAAGTCAGGACGTAAAAGCTCGGGAATGTAATTTTCATTTGACGCGGGATTCAGAGGATCTCTCGCAAAAATACTAAGCTTCGTCTTAAACACAACATATATTTTTACCTACCAACGCGTAAACTCATTTAGTAATTTTTTTTTTTCTCGAGGATATTTTGGTAATAATCGATGGCTTGCTGTGTTTGTATCTTTTCCCTTGGGATAATGTTCTGATTGGCGATGGACGAAACTTGGCTTTTTGGTTGGGCATACAGAAAAAGAAGAACCCGTCGACTATCCTTCGCAGGGGTCTGCCGGTCTTTGGACCAACAGAATATAACCCAATAACCCATGTACCCGTGGTAGGCCTCAAAGTTTTGGGCATTCACTTTTTTCCAAAGGGGGCCCGTGAAAGTTTGCCTCGAGTGGATTAAATGTCTTTTTGATCTCGCACAAAAAATCGACAACTATGCCTAGCTAAATGTACACATGTATCCACAAATGTGCGAAGTCATTGTTAAAGAGTGCAACTGAGGGGTTCAGGCAAAGAAAAAAAAAAAAAAAAAAAAAAAAAAAAAAAAAAAAAGTAACATCATTTCTCGACTGCGTAACACCAGTGGCAGGGGCTTAATTTTCCATGTCACGGATGTCTCATTTTACAACCAGTACGGCTTGTTCTCCGTACGCGTGTTAGTCTCGAACTCGAGACGCGCACGTGGCAGTAACAGAGGGACGAGAAGAAAGAAAAAGTACGACGACGACGACGCTGAGGAGAAAAAAAAAAAGGAGAAAAACTCCTCTTACCTTAGTAAGTAGTTGACGCAGACGACGGAGAGCGGCTTCTGGAGTCTCGAGCAGTGGATGAGAGTCGCTTGGGTGACGACCCAGGCATAACCGCCCTGTTTGTTCAGGAAACGGTAGGCCATTGTCTCGCACTGTCCCTTGCTAAACACTGCAACACGAACGTGCGTAAATACGCGTGTTTTATTACCCTCATTGCTATTATTTTTCTTGTGTTATCTTACAAATAGTTGAAACAATATACTTGAAATTTTATGGCGAATTTTGTAAAATGACCAAAATCGTTGACGTTAAGTTTTTCAAGTGTTTCAGAAGCTGACCGGGTTAGTTTGGGCTTTTTTTGAGTTAAAAAAGATGTTATAGGATAAAAAAATCCGAATTGAGCTATCGTGCATTCCGAACGATGCACCTGTGAACGTTCCCCATGTAGTATTGTCTAAGGGAACCTTTGCACGAAAGACGCTTATACATCTGGGAAAAGAAGATTAGGATCAACGCTCCCTATACACTAAGGTAGTACAGGGAGAAAAAGTCATTTGGTTGGTATACGGGAAAGGAAGATAAAAACAATACGTTGAAAAGGTCAACGATCCTCAAGTACGCGAAAGCTCGTGAAACAAAAATTTTTTCCAGTCGTCCCACGGATGCGGAAAGCTTTTTAAAAAAGTATCATACGAAAGAGGAGATAAGCAAGATGTCTCGTTTGTCCACCTACGCGCAAACTCGGCTCTCCGATAAATTTTGCGAGTCCTCCCCACCAATACGACAACGGGCACGCGCGCGCGATAACACTTACACTGAGAACAAAAGGGGTTTTCTTGCGCGTTTTGGGAAATGACGTGGTTTTCGAAGAGGAAGCGATAAACTTCCGTGCAAAGTAAGCTTCGCGTTTTCAGATTTTTTGTACCTATAAAGATGGTGTGGGAGAAACGAAGGAGGAACTTTCGTAAATCTTGATTGCAACTTGCTAGACATGCTTTACGATTTAGTGAAAGTTTGACTTTTTAAAATTGATTTCGTTTTTTTTTTTTTTTTTTAACCATAGTAACTTTATTCAGAAATTGTTAGATTTTTTTATTGAAAACGAAAATGTGTCAATTTACGTGCTGATTGTATGTATTTTTTCTTTTATAGTAAACTTACGCGATTTAAAAGACTTGTCCAATGATACGTTGTCAAGAGCGTGATGAAACTCAAAAACTGATTGACCCATCAAATCATTGCTCTCCCAGCCAAGGAATTCAGCAAGTCTGGAATAAAATTTTTTTCGTTCAATAATAACCATGTGGGGTGGATGGTAGAGTCACGGACTAGGTATCGTATTAGTTTGACTGTATAATGTGGCTAAAATTATTATATACAATGATACATAAAACACGAATGAAAATTATTTACAATATGAAAAATTTAACATGGTTAATCTTATTAGTTCAGTTGAAAATTTGTTTACCTTGTATTGGTTGGCATAATGATATGAATAAATAAATAAATAAAAATTTGTCACGGTTAAAAAAAAATTGTATTTAATTTTTACAGGCGTTTTAGTGGTTGTAGATAAATCGACTAACTTGTCGTCGGCGTAAGTGAACTTCATGCTGAGATTATGTTGCGACAGGAATGTCGATTTGCCCATCGGTATTTCGATATTGCCCGGATGTGGCACGGGAGAGGCGACAACAACCAAGGAAGCTCCAGGTTCCTTTTCGTGACTCTCTTCCGAACTGTCGGACTCATCAGCGCCATTGCTATTTTCGTTATTACTATTGTCATCGCTTTTGCTGGTATTCGTTATTGCTTTAGTGCTTGGGTGTACGATGAGCCTACCCCTACAGTGAATGACCTGAAAGAACGTGAAACCAAATTTACACATTTTTATAAAAATATGAGTATATTTCTTACAGAGCTGCATGAGCAGATATTTTAATGTTACTGAAATATCATCAATACAATAAATTATCTGGCCTTTCATTATCTCATTTTTTTTTTTTTTTTCAATTGATATGTAAATAACTTTGCTTGTAGTCGTCAAAAATATCGCGTACAGTTTTTGATTGCAGATCAGCATGCAATAGTATTTAAGATGTGGTGGAAATGTTCGGAGCTGATTAAAGTAAACTTGTAACAAATGTTACATTTCATCTAAACACTTAACAACCAGCATTAGCGAAATTTCAATTGCATAATAAAATCATTTTGCTTTTCGTAAAGTCAATGTTGTGTTTTGTATTTTGTAAAACATGACTACAATTTATCCTAAGCCTCTTATTATTTTTATAATCACAAAAGCTGAGCTTTTTCTTTCTCGAACTATTAATTATATAGAATAAATTATAATCTAGTCTAGTATAGTACCAGATTATTCCTTGCATTACACATAAAGAATCGACAAATATTTTATATTTATAATTTAATTATTATACAAGCAGAAATGTGTAATTCTTCTAAACGTTCATTTTTTTAAGATAGGAAGGATAAAATTCATACTAACGAAAAATAAGTATTGAGAGTTCAGTGAAACTTTCGAAAATTATGTCCACACATCGTAAGACCAATGCATGAGTTCTTAATATTGTTTGAGCATTAATACTCTTTCAACACCCTACTGCAATTATTGTTGTGCTTGATTATTTTCTTAAAGTAATTAATTTTTTTTTTTAAATCACAGCACAATGTACTCAAGGGTTGCAGAAGAAAACGAATTTATTTTAAGCTTCCAATTGCTTTATGATTCAACAATTATTTTAGTAATTGTATAACCGGCATATACCTCTTTAATCTTTTTAATGACCTCTTTTGGTATTTACAAATATAATTCTTTTAATAACACCATTAAATTTTTTGCTTCCGTATTTTCTTAAGAATTAACATTAAACATGACGAAGCTGGATAGTAAAATTGAAATAAATTTTTTTAAAAATAGTAGAGTAGTACTTCAGTATCGCAAGCTGGCTAAGACGTATGCGTTACAGATGACTGAGCTTCAACCACTTCTCTGTGTACACACTTATATTCATTCACTGTGATTTAATCGAGTTCAAGTACTCGTAAAAACATCAGACTGAGATAGAATTCAAGCGTAAGCAAAGTCTGAATATCAAATATTCAAAAATACATGTCAAAGCGGCCGTTTTCATGATAAAGAAAAATTTAAATAAAAATTTTCAACTAATTCATAAACTCTGATATTTTTTGCGTTACGTCGACAACAGGCTGCAGTGAATTATTTTAGTTTATGAACAGTTGCTGAGTTATTTAAAAAATAAATGTTCACTCTATCGTAAAGTTTTATCACAAAACACAATTTCTTTTCATACAATTTGCATGTATAAAATGAGAAACAGCTTGTTTTTCAGTATAAAATCCGTGGAAGTTAAAGAGAACTGAAATTATTATTTTTTAATGAAATAAAATCGAGCAACAAGCCATGTATGAAATTTAAGCACTTTTTTTTTGACAAACAAAAATCTTAAAAATAGCTCACGAAAATGTCGCACCTTGTAGGACGCACTCTTGAGATTGACTTTGCGACCCTTGCTTGTGAGCGTGCACTTGAGCCGCAAGAAAATGTTGCAGGGATTGTGATGCTCGACAGCTTCGGATGTTTTGAGCGACAGCGATTCTCTGATTTCATCGTGGTCGCACGGATGGCTGTAATCGAAGACACTCTGGCCCATCAAATCCATCTGCATTGAAAAACAAAAAAAAAGAAAAAAACATTTATGATTATAAAATGAGTTGTATGTGGATGAAAATTGCATGTACGCCGCAGTTTTTTGTGTGAAATTCAAGTGTATTCTTGGATCAAACCGCAAGAATACCATGATAACGGATCATAAATTCAGACCTTGTTTTGATATAAATTATCTACAATTAAAATCAATTGACTAGAATCACTGGAAAGATATCTAGGTAATAAAAAATATATCAACAAAAACGAGATCAGTACTTTCCAATCATTACCGCGATAAATTAATATTTGTATGAAAAAAAAAAAAAAAAAAAAAAAAAAACGTATGATAGTCATAGATTAAGCTTTGGCAGGGAGGATTATAAACGTTGTATACCTGAGCGATACCGAGATAGTCTTTAACGTTCGGTGAAAGATAGACCATGTCGCCATTATTGTCCAGGACGAGCACGAAACCATCTAAGGCTTTGAGAAGGAGCTCGTCCACTTCTGGCTGGATTTCAAGCTTCGTCAGCAGCTTCGGAACTGCAATTAGATAAAAAAAGAATATATGTTTGTAGTCATTGGGTCGTAGAAATTACATTGTGTTCAATTAAGCTAGAGTCGCAAAAAAAAAAAAAACACTTTACTTCAAGTTAACTTTGGTTACAATAAATTATTCTATTGATAAAAAAAACTTGTGAAAAACAATTTTTAAATTCATAAGATAAAGTAGAAACCATTATTGTTTTGAACATTTTTGATGAAAATCAAACGAAAACGTCAAAAGACATTAAATGTTTCATTGATAAACACTTCTTGAAACTAAAAAAAATTATGAAAATAAGGCTTCCACGTTTATGAAGGTGTCATTAATCAGACAACTGCAAAAATATTACTTAAGAAGTTTAAAAAAAAGTCTTATAATTATCATCGAACGATTAATCGTAATATGCTGGATTCGAATCCATCGGTACAGAAAACACTGTTCAAGGTCTTTGCAATAAACACTCTTTGCGATACACTATAATTTTTGTTACAAACGAAAAAAACAACGTAAAAATGAATTTCGTTCATTCGCACCCTGAATTCAAAAAAGGAGATTAGTCATGTGCATTCAATAATTAGAAAAGTGAGAAGAATTAATGCGCAAAGACACATTGAAAAGTATTTTAAATTCATGTAATTTTTTTCCCCTGCAGAGAAAAAACATAGTGTTTGAAGTAGCGTGCTGCAGTTATTGGTAATAAAAGAAATTAAAAAATATCCTGAATATATACTGTCACATCTATATGTACAAACACTTTCATGACGTCAAACCTACCATTGTTTTCAATAAATGTAAATGTGGAAATACTCGAGGAAAAAGTTTTTGCAAAGCACCAAAAAAATTTTTATTCGTGATATTAAGCATCCATCATATACTATTGGGATTTTACAGAAATTTTTCACACAGGTTTTTAAGCAAAAAAAGCATTATGAAAATAGTAGTATTAGTCATGGTGATCGAGAAGAGAATAAAGAAGACAACTGGGAATTCTAGGGAACAGTATCATAAAACGACGTAGTGATTTAACAATGGACCAAACACAAAAGAAAGTATTTTTTTTACCAATCAGATGCCAAGCCTTAACTGAGAACAACTATTTGTTTAAGTAACTGTAATAAAAAGTTACTAGATGACAATAAATGTCGTATAAATATTTTGTTTCATGTTATGGACAAGAAGAAAGAAAATTAATTAAAATATTATTTATTATTCACTCTTTGCACACAAAGTTATATTAAATATGGGATTTTATTTAATATTGATAATAAAAATAAATCAACAAAATTCTAATTAGTTATATATAATTAAAATTTTTTTTAAATATGTATAATTTTGTACTCTATCATGATTACTAACATTTTTTAATGTTTAATGTATTGAACATAGTAAAATCCATGTTAAATTTTCGAATAGTAAGTAGTAAGAATTACAATTATTATAAACAATTACTTTCAATTATGATTGTATTTTATATGAAATCTTAGGAAAATAGTATGGATCCTTTCATGATTTTAACACATGTTCTTGTATTAACAAATTATTTTAACTACTATCATTTGGTGGGCGAATTATTATTGGGGTGAGTTGGTTTTATACTGACGTTTCTAACGCATTTTTAAGCATCCAGAGTATCTTCAAAATTATTTGTTCAAGTCACCAATAAACAACATGAATCATTGTTGTTGACGTTGTTGGTTTTGTAGTTCAAGATTTTTTCCAATGAATACTCTAAAGAAATTTTCGGAGCTAAACATTCTTATAACTGCAGTAGGGCCGCATAGTGACATTAAGTAATTAGTAATGCAAACCAAGTCATCGACGTATGAGTCTGAGACAATAAAAAAAAAAAAGGTTTGCTTTTGCACGGACAGCGCACCTTATACATGTTAAAAATTCATACACAAGAGTGTCCACGTTTTATAGCTATTGCATTTACATGTTCGGCACGTGCTTGATGGTGCAAGTTCCTGTTTTTTCTCCTCACGACGTGGGGACTCCTTAAATGTAACTGGTTGCTGACGCCAATCCATTAATAAGAACCTTTTTTTAAATTATCATTATTATTATACATGTATGCATGTGAAAAAAGTGAGATTGAACTAGAGAATTTAAATGCCAAAATCAGCAAAAGATTCTTTCGTTGTTAAATATATTTGAATGATAATAATAAATTATAACGGTTATAATAATAATGTAATAATAGTGAAACATTTTTTTATTGGTATTCCTGAGGTAAATGCTTTGCGTAAAAATTTAACCTTCCATCCGTTTTATGATTAAATGATCACAAGTTAGCGATTGATAATAGAATGTTGAAAAGAAAAAGAAAAAAAAGATTGATGGTTAAACAAAGTCATGTGTACTATTTTATACATGTAGGTATAATCTGCATGATAAATTATTAGACTCAATTTCTCAGTCTCCTTTGGACTTTTAAATTCATCTTCTTATCTTGTCACGTCTCGATTATAATTTTTCGCTGAGTTTAACTATATCGTCAAGAATGACCATCAATGTTGCATTAATGTATATCTTTGATTGAGAGCATGCAAAAAATAGCATCAGCATCAATGTGTCACGGCACCATAAATCCCGTAACTGGCACATTCTAATTTCACGCACTTTACCGTCGTCGTCGTCGTCGTTACCCGAGCCTCTTCCAATCGAGTAAATTGATATCATGCGATGACATGGTACGTGCATACATGCATACCATACTCATATAATAAAGTTCAGTTATATTTATTAGCAGTTGTTGTCGTGCACATATTGGGGGAATGATTGTTTTTTCTCTCTGTCTCACTCTTTTGCAGCGGTCACTGTAAGTGTAATGTATACGTATATGTATGCGTCAGTTCAATGCCATAGCCACCACGCAGTGCACGCAGCACGTATGCATTCATTCAGTGTATACATGTAAAAATCTACGAAAAACCATGAGGTAGAGCAAACTGAAATTGGAAACGGGTTATTCGGTATGGTACACCATTGATTGTTTTTGTTGCTGATTGCCATTTTTTTCAGCTCAGTGTAAGCAATCTAGTTTGCCCAGAACCACCTACTTATTTTAATGTTGAAAAAAAAAAAACTCTTCTCGGAGTATAACTATAACAAAATTCGGATTTTCCATAAGAACTTTTTTTTTTCTATAACAACACGGAAGTGTAGGATAATAGGAGCAAACGAAAACGTGCTAGGTGAGTACAAAAGGTCAAGTACAAGTGCGTGATTTTTTGATGAGGACTGTTTGAAAGAGGGACCAACGAGACACCGAATTAATTAAGATCGAGGTCAACACAAGAAATATTGTATCAAATAGTTACAATAGGGGTTACTGCGCGTAATCATAGTAACAATATATGTAATAGAGTGATCACGTATGCCACGCGTCAGTTACTGACTACCTATTTTATAAATGAAATGTGGCTTTCGCTTGTACACAAATACATTAGAGGACTTTAGAGATTCAGGGACTCTCATGACTACACTATTTTTCAATTGTAAGATATGCAAGCAATTTCATACAATGAGAATCATAGATGAGATCGAACGAAACCCTGTATCCTACTCTGATAGCGATTAAGGTGCGGGTATACACGGTAGGGTGTAGCATTATGTGTGCGCGATGTATGTACACACGCCAACTCACCGGAATCCATGAGAGTGCGAGTCTTGAGGTAAGCGATGGCCAACCTCATGATGCTAGCCTTGTCGAGGTGGGCGGTTTCGCACGTCGAGACCGGAAGCATAGCTGCAAGCTCCATGAAGATGTCCGTCTCGCGACTGCGACGGCATCGAGCCGCGTCGCGCGACTTCTCCTTGCGTTTCTCATTACTCCTGTAACACACGATAAACAAGACATAATGAAATAATAATGATAATGCATTTTATTATTCAATTTATTAATTTGTATTTTTTTTTTTTTTTTTACTTCAGCGCTCTGGAAAAATAAAAATAGTCAGCGAGAATGGTCTAGAGTTTGGAGATCAGATGAAGTGCGTCACGAAAAATGTACTTGATTGACAAAGTGATACTACATTTGCGCGCTCACGGGGAAGTATGAAAAATGAACAGGTCCAAGTGCACGCTCATTTATATTGATAAGTATATGAAAGTTCACTTGGTCGAATAAAGAGCACGACAAGGTTAATGTTGTGCATGCGCGCACGCTTAGTCTCGAACGGTTGTACCAATTGTTGAAATTTGGTGAGATAGCTAAGGCGTTGACACGAGAGCAAAGGAAAATAATAATAATAACAACTACAGCAATGGTGCATTCTTTTCTGTAACAATTTTTATAGAGACATGCAACTGTGGTGAGATTAAGATACATATCTCCCTATGTCTTTGCTTTTGCAATGAATAACTAAAAAGTTTTTATCACCCATGCATTGACATTAGAACATTTATAAGTTCAAAAAATTAAGAATAAAAAAACATATCATAAGCAGAGGGGTAATCGATACTCCTGACGAACCTAATCACCAAAAACCCCGGGACAATAGGTAAGGGGACTGCTTCGAACGAATGACATTTTTCATTGATTTTCTGTACGTGATTCTAATATCATTTTTATAAATTTCCGAAGCTGCCTTACTCAAGAGTATTTATCATCTTCAGGATTGGAGTGATCAATCAAGATTAGTAGTTATTTTTGTTCGAATAAAGAGGTGTAATTACACTTGAATTGATTCATCTCGATACCTGCAACACTAAACGTAAGAGCAATTCGATCAATACTAAACATCTCGAAGTGAAATACAAAAGTACGGAAGATTTCTTGCCACAAGATACGAAAATCAGAGCACACGTCACAGTGTAATCGAGTGCAGGCACAACGCGTACATTGTCAGATTACCGAAACAGTCTCGGAGCACTCGGTTAACAACCTGACGCGCAAGCGTATAGAGAGTATAGGTACGAAAGAGGGCCCACGCACAGGTAGTCGTCGTCGGCTGTACAATAGCCATGGAGTAGCTCCTGGGCACAGGGCAGCACGTGCCAGGAATCAATGGGGCGCTGCGACTCGTACAGAGGACAGTAGCTCGTAGCCGGACAGGCCATCCACCTGGTGTCCGTGCAGTAGGCCAATGCAGCCTCCTCGACGTACGTGGGCGATGGTCCAGGTGGACGTCGCGGGTACCCATTGACCTTGTAAGGGCGTGGTTTTTGGGTGCATTCCCGGACCGATGGCTGGCCCGCCGTGGAGAAGACACCGGCGAGGTCCTCGACGTCAACTGGCCCGGATACCTGGCTGCCACCACACCTGACACCGGGGACAGTTGGCTCGAAGCAGGAAGCAAGCGTCTCCAGGACGGGGCGCGAGCAGAAATATGACCCTGGCTGTTGGATTGGGCAAACACCAGTGGCGGCGTGGCATTGCTCCTCCGGGGTCACCATCGTCCGAGTTTGCCGAAGCCAGGGTGAGCACTAAATTGGATGCCATACGAAAAATCGGCTACAGATTTCGAGCTTTGATCGATGGTCTATTTGTCCGTATATCGAGGGAGATCGTTATCGAGAGCGCAAAGAGCGATAAGATGCGTCGAACTCGTGAGGGGTTTGTGGATGGACGTCTGTGAATTTTTTAAAGAATGTTTTGTTTGTTGAGGAAGGAGTGCGAGATATTTTGGTAGTCGTTTTACCGACGGTAGGTCGAATCATCACCTGTAACGGGTGTATATTACAGGTGGTTCGTGTGATTCACTGCAGTCGAGAAACGCTTTTCTACATTCGTTTGAGTTTTGACAACTTTTCAACAGCTGGCGCCGAGCTGTTCTATTGTGAAATATTGATATCACAACTTAAGAATTTGTAGAGATCAACGACACTTATTGCATAGTATGAATCGATTGCCGTGAAATAAAAAGTTGATAAAACTTTTGTGAACAGATAACTGAAAACTTAAGAACTCAAAGCAAATTTATTGAGCCTACGCGTTTATGAAATAATTATTAAAATGTGAATAAGCACTCAATGAACAATCATACCAAGCTGTTGCCGATGGTTTAATCAGCTTTACTCATAAAAACAACATTTTTTGGAAAAACAGATGCAGAATGGCTACTCGGATTAAAAAGTCATATAGATTTAGCTCGATTGCGAATAACAACAGCCTTCTTGCATGTATTGTTTTTTTTTTTTTTTATATTAAAATATGTTTACTTAGTTTTTAGTCAGTGAAATAGTTCGTAAGAGATCAATTTAGTTATTTTTCAAATGCTCATCATTCACTGGTTGCTGTGAGAATCAGAGAAATGTCTTTTATAAACAAACTGAGTAAGTATTAGAGAGATTTACAGTAAACAAGACTATTGTATCTTTAGTCATAATGTGGTATCATATTCATCGTGACAATGAAAAATACAAAGCAATCGATGAAAAACGTAACAATGAATGTGAACTTGTTTTTCAAATAAATTACTATGTATGCAAGTTGAAAAACTACTTCTTTCAGGAATAATCATGAATCAACGTTTTTAAAAATATTTGAGTAATTTAAATCAAACATACACTTATAATAGTAATCAAGAATTATCGAGTATTCATATAATATATACAAAAAATTATGTAAAAAACAAAGAGTAATGTGTCGCCATCGTAAGAAAATAAATAATACGCTGCAACCAAGAGAAAAAACGAAAAGTTGAAATCTTTGTTTACGAAATCGTCATCATTTTTTTCCAAATAAGTATTTGTACCTGTAGCATTGACGAATTAAAAATTTTAATTACTTTTTTTTTTTTATAAAAATGCTCTAAAAATATCAATAAAATACTTTTGTATAACTTATTACGGTATCACTTCTATGAATTACCTTACGGGACAAAATACCTTTACAATAAAGTAAAATAGAAGATTCTTGTCTTGTTTTCATATAGGTACCGCTATTACAATTTGGTTGTTAGGTTTAGCTTCATAATTTTATTAAGTTATAACATATGTCTTTTACCGGCTGAAAATTAAAATAGAAACTTCATTAGATGCGACAAAAATCCTTCCCCTCAATATTCAGTTGCCATGCATTGAATTTATGAAGCACGTGTGATAAAATAAACTCGCCATACGTGAAAATAAAAATTAAGGAGTACAAGCTATACATATATACACGCTCCTTACAGCATTATAAATCTAGTCACTTATTAAATAAAAATGGCTCCTGACAATAGCACCTGTTCATCACGGTGTTTTAGAAAAAGAGAGAAGACAAAGAAGTTACTCGTTGATAAGATATCAGCGGAAAGGTATTTTCTTTATAATTAAAAGCATCAGCTCCTCGATGATTGATTACTTGAGAACTCTGTAGCATTTAGTATTTTTTACCTATATAAAAATAAGGAATTTTTTTTTTTTTAGATAATTTCAACATAACGTTATACTGATGGGTAATGCCCTCTTTAAAAATTGTAGCTCTATTTTTCTAACAGATTTTTTCATCCGTGTTTAACAGCACATGGTGTATCCGGGTGTATCATTTCTAAAAAAAAATTCAGAATACATGTACGTGCTCTTTCGGTATTGCACATTAGCGGATAGCTTATCGCTGAATATATTTTTAACGCTTGGGTTTTTTGGATAATGACTTTCATTTGTTCTAATACAGCTCACATCTAAAATGTCGAATTAAAGTGCAAAATATGTTTTGAACGGAGTTGTAATTTAAAAAATGTTTACAGGAAGCTTCGCTGGTTGATAACAGATTTTATGACAAGTATGCGTTAGTTCTTTCATATCTCAGCTTAACTCATCATTATTTTTCTCATAGTTCAAAATAACTGAATAGTTTCATAATGCATATTTATCGTATTACGAAGACACGTGTATATTTCTATTTTTGCCTCTCTACTCTATGCTGGGGCTCTTTTGATAGTAGAAATTCATTATTTTTATGTTTTCTACTTAAAGCGTAAAAAATAAATTTCCACTGATTTACTACTCAGGATACGTTTGAAAAGTCAAAAATTCCGGTGCAACAAAGAAAAATCTTTCAAACAGTTGAAACGTATACCTACATACACTTGCGCACACGCGTTTGTGTGTGTACATATTATACGCATGACATGTATCCATATTTATGCGGTCTCCAAACTCCAAACCAATCGTGAAGAAAAAGAGATGAGGCTTTATGTGTTTTTTGACCTTAGCAGCTACGTGGTTTGCAGCTAAGTGCCATTTCGAATGCACCATCTTATTTTATCTATCAACGTTACGAACTTTGATGTTCTGTTATAGTAATATACGCAAAATTTCAAGGGATTTAAAGCATTTCATTGAGTTATAAAAATTGCATAGATCACATCAATAAGTATTTTTGGCAGTAATTATATCATGAGATAAGGAAATTCATACAAGAAGTTGACCACTTTGATGTATTTCGAGTGCAAGATGACTACATGGTAATAACCCTCTCGACTTGAGTATCTCGTTATCTCGTCCATCATAAAAATCATTGTGTTGTTTAGTAATAAATAACTATTTCAACTATTTAAAATATTTTGACTTATACGCTTCTAGATTTTTGCTATCATGTAGTTGAATTATTTCGGTGTTATTAGAAAAAAACAAAAATTATTTTAGAATACTTTTTTTATTTTAATCATCAAAGAAAAAGACAAAACTTCCAATTAAGCTCATTTGAGTCTTGATCTTCGTCAAAGAATTACTAAATCGATTAACAAACATTTATTACTATCAATGTACCCCATATTTCACAATTTCTATCCATTTTCTTTTATGATATCATTCCTCGAACGTGCAAGAGCGCTCGTTTTGACTTTCAACTATGCACGGAGCTACGAAGTATTCTGGGGATGGAAATTATGATAGAGCATATCTACCATTTTATTTGAATGACGACGTTACATATTAAACGTTGGAGCGTTTATATATATTGGCGGTATTTTTCAAATGCTGTAGCAAAATTCGATCGATCGATTTTTTTCAACAATTCATGATTCTTTTTTTTCAAAAGTATAGGAGTCTCAATAAAGGATGATCAGTATTAAATAAAGTACATTTTACTCGATAACTAAATAATTAAGATTAACTGCATGAAAAAACATAAGATGTACTGAATCACCTGAGGGGCTTTAAAATTTGTTATTCCAGTGTCCCCAGTAACCGCACTATTACATACAACAATTCGTTTGGATTTCCATGACGTAAGTGACGCGCATATATATGTATCGTTATTTTTCTTCACTTATTCGCAAAATCACATTCAGCCTTTTAAAAAGATTCACAACAGGAAAACCTGCGTATTCTTTACTTCATCCGGTCCATTCGTTTCGTGCAAAATATTGGCATTTTCTTGGATAACAACCTGGTTAAAAAACAATGGTTCTACAAGGCAAAACAGATACGCCCATATTAAAAAAAAAAAAAAAAAAAACAGCAGACGATAAAAAAAACACTCAGTTTTGAGAGATCGTTAATTCTCGCGTGCGGTTAATAAGAACGAGCCATGACGGTAATGAAGGCCACGTGCGCCGTTTCCTATTCTTTTTATATTAATATGTATACCTACTCTATAAGACATAACAGGAGCAACTTACAAACACTGCTCCATTATCCGGATATTTTTTCCGATTCTTCCTAAAATGCGAAATGAGGGTAAGAACAGAGTTGTAATGAATAATGACCCTTATAATTATTATAACAGAGGTAGTAAAAAGTAGCAGAAGCAAACCGTTAAATTGAGTGTTACACTAGAAAACTCTGATAAAAAAATAAAAATTACAAACAAAAAATTTCAATGTACGTAATACTAGACATTTTCAGCACGTTTTTACTATTAAAGTACTATTAATTTTTTTAATTTTTTTATTGCACATAAATTTCCCATAAATTTTTTTTTTTTATCAATACTACCAATCAACGTACTCAAATAAATTTCTACTTGAACATAATATATTTATGTTAATCAAAAGTATGAAAAGAAAAACTAATGACATACATTTTTTCAAGTACACTATGCACGAGTTTAGATGATTCGTAAGGTGGTGATGGGAAAATGAGTAGGTATGCTTATTAATTTTGGCTTGGATTAAATATGGCAAAATACTTTTGATTTGATTGACTGCTAAATTCATCCAAACCGTAAAGCACGAACTAATTTTTCCATTACCTTGAAGATCATCACTAGTTCTCTTTATATTTATTCATTACATTGAGTAAATTCATTTTTTTTTCAAATTATATATTTCAAACACTTTGTCTGCCAAACAAATCTCATAATCAGTATTAATGATTTCCACGACGAATAAGAATGAGTTTGTCACATTACAATAGGCATTCTACCATAAAAAGTAAAGTTAAGGTGGTAGCAGACTTAACATTTTTTATTTGAGAAGGATTAGTTTTAATTTGAGGTTTAGGGATTGACGAGAGGAAGTGATCACAACTCATAACTTTGGAGATAAGACAACCATTAATTCTGATACTTGAAACAAAATATAAGATGGAAATTTCAATGTATTAATTTATTGTAATCAATATGGATTGGGATAGTAATTTGGCAAATTTAAAAACACATTAATCTTCAATGATAAACTGTAGAGCCGTTACGTGTAATTTAATGCAGTAAAGTAATACAATAATCGTAAAATTTATTCAGATGATGAGATAAATTTTATATTTTCAATTCAATTAGTCGTACAAATCAAAGTTAAGTTCCGTAAGACAAAATAAATTCTAAAATTTTTTTTAAAATTTGTCGTTGATGGTTTAAAAATAAAATATTATTCAATAAAGCGCGAGTGTTAAGAAGTAGGATATAGATGAATACGATTATTACCAATGAATGATGTGTAATTAAAAAATTAATTATTTCATCAAATTTCTTTCTTCTACATCAAAGTTATTTTTAGAAATGAAATAGAACATAAGTAAATTCCAATTAAAGATGATAACATGTACAGTCCGTAGCGGAAAAAATTTGTGAAGTAAAACTTACAGCTCGAAAAAATTTCCGTGGCCTTTTCAAAGCTGTACGAATAAAAGCAAGAGAAGCGAGGATGAGACACAGGAAAATAAAAAGAGAAAGAGAATCTCGAGAGAAAGCGACTGAATGTCAATTCAAGTTTTTTCGGACGCACACTGGAATATTCTTCTTGTCGAGTCAAATATTAGGAATTCCGAGTACAAAACGTAAAATTTAACCATACTGGATAACCCGAGAAACCCCTACCCTGTTGTGTATGAGTTATCCTTCCATGGAAATTGCTGCTAATGCAGTTTGGAAAAAAATCTTGAGCTCATTATTTTTGAGTCGTTATCAACTAACGTTATTACGGAAAATCTTGATGTGAATGCCTTTCCATTTGTTCTTGATTAAATAATAGGTAAAAAAAAGTATAATTTATTTTAGGCGTGTACAAGAGATCTGGATCAGTGCATGTATTTTTTCTTGTGGCTCTCCCTCTCACTTTTGCAGGCTCTTGAATATGATAATGATAATCATTCCTCTGTTCATTGAAATTCTCGGGAAAAAAACAAAACAAAGGGCGCAAAGACGTATTTTCCTCTTTTACTCTTTCGCTTTTATATTTACAACACTCATACCGTTGAGCTGTCATTCCAATGATTAATTTGAAATAAGGACTATAATGTATCTGTTTTTGCTCCAAACCTCAAAAAGAGATATCAAGAAGATATGTACATCGCGAATTCGTCCCATAGTTTGCACTAATAATGCAACACAATCTCTACTAGCTAAATTGCAAACTTATGTGTAAAAAACATTTGCAGAAGATTACAATGGGTCTTTGAACTGTGCATTGAAGAAAACTGAATCAGTTGAAGGGCGAAGGGTGGCTTTTGCAATATAGGCAATACTACTATATGAGACAATGGACAAAAGGACCGGGATTTCGACGAGGGCATTTAAATTTAGAGCCTGTATATACAACGAGCAGCGAATGGATTAACTTATATGCATGCATCAAAGAGCAGTGCACCACACAGATAGAAAGAGACACAAGGGGCCTCTCGCAGAGAGTCTGACACGCACGCACATACTTTTGCACACACCAAAGTAACGTGAACCATCGGAGAACGAAGAAAAGTTGATTGTTGAATAAGAGGAAAATAATAAATGCCGATATGCATATTTTACCTTCTTTTTTCCCTCATGATTAATTAACGACGGAATTTTGTCGGCTCCTGCAATCTCGAGTATTGAGAAATCGAATCTCCTGAGTTCTTTCTTGTCTCGCACTCAGTTATTGTCACAGATAATGCATGCAATGTTACAGACGCGTACACTCACACCCCAAACTGTCTCTTGAAGCAATTTTTATTTTATATCTGCACGCACGCGCGCGTGTGTATTCGGTGAATTAATTGTTAGAACAACAAACAGTTGAATAAATATGGAAAAACTCCAGTAGATTGTACTATCATACTCTTGCACAAAACGTTGCTCCAAAAAGTCATGAGAGATCACTTTGCGGTGTGTATATATATATAGCAATAGTAGAGTCAAGTCGGGGATACACACAGTATAAGTGCTCGTTTACCAAAAATGTATGTATGTATATATAATGTTTATATACTTGTGTATTATGAATAACACGCATATATACAATCGAAGTGAGGTTAGAAAAAGTGTAGAAAAAATATCTCCGTTTTTCTGCGGCTACGAGCGATCACGGCGCTAGACTCACGAGGTTCTCTCGTCGATGTCCTCGTCGCGGTTCGCGTAAGCTACCGAAACGCACACAAATAAAGACACCAGATGCTGAATTTTCCCCTATTGCAGCTTATTGGCAAACTCGCGTTTAAAACTTCACTTTGTACGACTCCTCGATTCTTTCAGCTTATTTTCATATTTCGCATGGCTGTCATTGACAGCGGGCGCGAAGGCATATTGTTGAAAACTGAGATTTAGACTATATGCGATGCGTGCGATATTGTGATGATATCGACGTTCGATGGTTCGTCCAACGAGGGCAGCGCAGCAGCGGGGATTCTGTCGCACGACTGTGCTGCTGCTTGTAAACAACAAAGTGAACAGAAATTTGCTGCAACTATATTTATGCGCGTTTGGATGCGAGTAAGCAACGGTTGGTAAGAGAGAGAACGACGATTTCAATCGTTAACATATGTTAACTCATGGTTACCGCCGTACATCATAATAATTATACGCTTTATAAATTTTAATCTACATTCTGCATCGAAATTGTCAAAAAGAGAAAATAAACTTGGTAAGTAAGTATTAACTATTTGCTTTTTTTTTTTCATTAAGATTCGGACCAATGAGTTTCTTTCATATATAATATGAGCTTGGTTTTTAGCTGATTTCATGAAAAACAGAAGAAAATTCGTCACCATTTAAATAACAAGCTATTTGATGTATCCATTATATAAATATGTATGCCTTGAAAAGTATAAAAAATTACCTACTCCATACAAAGATGATATACCTGCACCTTCATTTAATTAGTCGTCTAGTGTCTACCAGTACTGAAATATAAAAAAAAATAATAATAAATAAATAAAAAAATGGCTCTCGCAATGAGCTAATTGAATTAAAACTTATGTGATTGACAATAATTTAAATTTTGTCGATTCACTCATAAAATCAATAATTATACATATACATCGGCTTATGTCCCGAGTAGCGGTCATGTGATAATAACTCTGTGCGGGAAATTTTTTTATTTTGATGGTTGAGATGATTAACGTACGTATTTTCGATGAGCGGAAAGTAAAACAGAATTCATATTTTAATGGTCAATATTTGTTTAATTTATTTATTTATTTGTTTCATGCACACGAATTTTTATTGGAAAAAAATTGACCATAAAAAAATTTATTTTTTTTGCTTTTCATTAATAAAAAATGGATAGAATAATCAAAAAATTATAATGGTAAGTTTTGAAGGTGTTTTAGAGTGTGTGCACTAAACTGCATAATGACCTTAGGGTATTCCTCTAATTCTAGCTGTAAATAAATGAATAAAGTTTTTTTCAATCAATATTGTCGTGACAACTATAAACTACGCCATCAAAATTTTATACTGCACTTCTTCTCAAAAATTTTATTTCACAATAAAATATATTGCGCAACGCATCGATGCATATTCAGATTCTGCCTTATGATGAACCCTACGTGTGTACAGCCATACTTTATCAAAATGCATTTTTTTATCAAAAAAAAAAAAAAAAAAAAAAAAACTCAAGTATACAGTTACCAGCTGATTGATTAAGCGTCGGACTTTGGACTTTCGAGGGAAAAGAGCCAGTGCAGCTGCAAACAATTTTGCCGCATATTTATATAAATATATGTTCTTCTGGTGCTACTTCAGTTGGAACTTGGCTCTTGAGAATTTCACATCTCCTCGCAGCTTCGCAAAACATATACAGGATCTCATCGTTTTATTCGCTTATTTTTTGGTAAAAAATTTGGGCCTCAGCAAGTGACCATGCCACTTTGTAAGTAATTACAATTTCACTTTTTTTTTTTCTTCTAATCTACATTGAAAATTGAATTGCTATTGTGTGAAGGAATTGAAACATACATTTAGGTACTTAGTGATGTTAAATAAATCTGGCAACGAGAACTATTATATCAATAGTTTTTATTGTAATAATCAATGTTATTTATATTTCCGTCAACTTAAATTAAAAACAGTTTAGACGTAATTCAGAATTTTGTTTTTGAAGATGTGAGACATCCGAAAAAGCGCTTTTTTGTTTTTTTTTTAATCCAAACCATTCGGGTGCAATACCAGCTTATCTACAAGTACAGAAAAATCGGCAGGCGATTCAATTGAAATTAATGAGCATCATTGTTTATTTTATTTGTTTCCAAAAGCAAAATTTTGATCTAATACAGGATTGAAGTATAATTTATAGTGTGTGATTGCACAATATTAGGTATAGGTAAAGTGGAAAAAGATGCTTAGTCGATTTCGAGATTTAAAAAAGTTGTGATCTGGGTTTGTATTAAAAATTTACTCTATTCGGGTGGTTGAATTTAAAAAACAAACTTTTATTTCATATAAAGACTATTTAAATAGTGTTTTAAGATGCTCTGAAGGGATGAAAAAAAGTCTTTGAACGCCAATTGTTCAAGTGACGAATGTAAATGGTATACTTATTCAGCGTAAGGGTCAGACCAAAAACCACCGACTCTGCACAATATATTATGTTCATTGGTAATATTGCACAACGTAAAAATTAACGTAATTTAATCCCTTCAACTTCCGATTACCTACAAATAAAACGATTTCAATAAAAAGTCACGATCGACCGGCAGTCAGGAAGTAACGGAACCGTATATATATATACGTCTCGATGCACATATAGTTTCGCAGTGACCCATCCCAGTCTGATGAATCTAAAAATACAAATAAAATCTTTAACCGGCGTACTTAAACAAAATTTTCATAAACGTTGCTGCAGTCTTTCTAACAAGTATCACATTTCAGGTATGCTTGTGCAAAATATTCAACATGAGCATATACGAAAGGAAATCCAAACAATAATTATTGGTGCACTTATTTTATTAAGCAGCTCGCGTCCCATGTAAGATACTCGTGAGTTGTTATTTCATGGTCAGGGCACTCATGGTAAAAATAACAAGGAGCAAGTTATATTTTTATTTTACGGCTGATTTTTTGAGCATAAATATGTTTAACGATAACCTTTCGCGGAATGATTAACTTTGACCTGTCGAACTTTCCCTTATTTTTAATGCAGTAACTCTGATAAAGGTGGTATCGTGCATGTGATGTAAATTAAATTTATTGTTGTCTTTGGGGAATGTCGTAAAGTATTGCGTGTCGAAACTGAGTCTCGTATCATTTATTTCATTTCAACTGTGTTTTCTGTCAAATTATTGACGAAACCAAATGAATCAAATAAGCTCTACTTTGTAAATACGATGTATGGGCCTTCAAATAACTGTAATTTAAAAATAACTAAATAAATAAAGTGTATATATACGTACAATACTGCACATACATTGTAACAAAAGTTTGTTAATTTAGCACACGTCTAAAGACAGATTACATATTTATATCAATAATTTGTGATAATTTTAATTCATGTTTGGAATTGTTTTAACTTTATTTAAAATTCTACAATATTTTTAACATTTATACCATGAGTTAAAAATTAATTTTTTTTACTCAAAACTTATGGTGTGTATTGATTTTATTTACAGGAATCACATAATTTAGCGATGATATCAATGTGTTTGAATTTTTTAAAATATTTTAAAATTTAGAGTTCATTTATTGAATATCCAGCTGAGTTTTAAATTAAATCCATGAATCTGAATAATAGATAATTAATGAATGCAACTGATTAACAAAAAAATATTGTTTCATAATTATAACACGTTTTTAGCATTTTATTACACGTTATTCAATAATTATTAAGTATTATTATTATAATTTATGTATATATAATTTATATAATTAATAATTGTCTAAAAATTAATTTTAAATTGTAGTTAGAATAATATGCGTGCATTGATAATGTTCTTTAAGTTGATTTTGAAGAAAATTAGGCCTGTACAGGTTTCAATACTTATTTTTCCTTTGAATCGTTATAAAAATTATATAATGAGTCAGTCGATGTAAGTAATTGATTATTTGTATTGGCAAGCAGCTTCTACAGTTTGTATTATTTATGAGTTAATGGATTTAAGCAGTACTACAATTGTTACCTTCGTAGCATTATATATTTTATTATGTTTATTATTATTATTATTATTATTATTATTAGTATTATTATTATTAGTATTATTATTATTTAAATAGCTGTGAAAACCGAAGACAAGTTGGAATACAAGTTTTATCCAGCCAAATTAGGCGAATTTCGATTCAAAGTCCAGGCGCCTAATGATGCCCACATTGCCTTGACATCTGCCCCTTCTGAAACTGATCATATGCTAGAGGTTTGTTGAAAAAAATTAAAAAAAATTTTTTTTTTTAAATAAACAAAAATTATATCTGATGTATCATTGAAAATTTCAGGTCTTCATCGGAGGTTGGCAGAACACAAAATCCATCATCCGGAAGAATAAAAAGAAGCCCGAGGTAGCGGAAATCAAAACTCCGGGTATTTTAGACGCCAATGAACTCCGGGGCTTTTGGATAAAGTTAATACTGACCATTTCCTTTTTTTTTTTTTTATTTTTTAAATGATCGATTCTATCCCTGAACTGTAAAATTCCAGGTGGAACGATAACTTAGTCACTGTTGGTAAGGAGAATGAATCCAAGCCATTCCTCAGCTACAATAATCCAGATCCATTGGAAATCACCCACGTCGGCATTTGCACCAGCTGGGGTGCTACTGGCCAATGGCTGATTGATGGTTATTTAATCTAATTTTTTTTATTTAAATTAAAATTAGAAATCACTTGTTCCCCTAAAAAGTGTGTCGAATGTATATTCATTTCACACATTTTTTATCATGGTTTCGGAGTATATGTTTTATAAAAGAATTATTTAATCATTCATTTTTTTATAATATAGGAACAATGAAATAATAAAAAATTAATGATAGTTCAAAAATACTACGCATAGATTTATAAATACGTGGAAGATGCTATACATTCTAATGAAATGTAATAAAAACAAGCGAACCAATTTACGCAAAAAATTAAGTCTTGCATCTAAGGCAGGACCAATCCACATAAAGCCAAAGAAATATGAGTTATTTAAACAATAGTTTTATATTTTGGGACCATAGTTATAATACAATACCATAATAATTCAAATTTTTTTAGTAAATATGAAATAAAAAAAAAAATTACTGGCTACAATATGATTTTTCAAGAAGGTTTTTAAACGATTAAAATATTTACACTGTTCAAAGTGTAAAGACTGCAAAATAGAGGAAAAATTACAAAAGATGTTGATTTACATAAACTTAACTATATCGTAAAATTTATAATAAAATGTATAGTACACCAGAATTAGTGTTGAACCCAGAGCTATTTACAAAAATCAGTTTATTCGTATTACGGTTACATAAATTGATTAAAAAATTTAATTACGTCCAGAGATAAATACACACGTGCACCATGTAATTAACTATAGAATCACTGTTAATATTTTTTTTCTTTTCTACCCAATTTCTGTATACACCACAACCTCCGACAGTTGTAACATTTTTTCTTTGCCAATTTTTTGTTTTTGTTTTTTCCTCGGATTACATTCTCACAGCTGCACTTCTTCGCAAATTGCGTTTGTAAGTGTGTCTTAAATTTCTGATGCTTACATTGCAATTGGCACTTGTTTCTCTCAACTAGAATACAAAATTCCTGTGTTCACCCCACACCTGTTCTCATTTAAAAATTATCAGTGACACATTACCCCCTACCACCCCATACGCACAACTGCAACGTCATTCGAGATATTTATGATAATATACAAATGACAATTTTTAAAATTAACCATTTTAATGTTATGAAATTAACTTTGCGTAATTTCAGTCAATACTTTTACCTGGGTCGATGCAAAAAACGGAGTGATACCACCTGGTGCTATGGTTGCTGGTGAGGGTAGCGAGACTTTGTATGTCGGCAGAGCCCAACACGAAGACGCGCTTTTGCCTGGAAAAGTCAGCTCTGAGCACGGCGTGTGTTACGTACCTTGGCATGGAAAGGAGATATCGAAAAAAGAGTATCAGGTGTGTATATGTACGGGGGTTATTGATGTTGTATTGAGAACAAAAAAAATCAACGGTATGCTGATCTAATTCAATGATCAGTCATTTGTAAAAAAAATTTTATTTTGTTTCGCTAAGAAGTACGTACCTACGTTTAATACCATAGATGGAAGAACTGAAAATACGTAGCTGTCGACAAATTACAGTTGTTTCTTTCATTATTACTGGGTGTTCTTACGCACAAAGGTCATTTCAAATGATCTACACTCGTATAGGTGAGATATTTGATAGTTGTTTACGCAATATGTCTTTGGAAAGGCAAGTTTTATCACATGAGTAGAGATAAACGCGCACATTATGTATATCGTTTATACAAGTTGGGTTTTTATTATGTTTTTTAATGCATATTTATTTCAAATTTGTCGGGTCAAATCCCAACAAACTCATAAATTTTCCCGTACAGTGACGCAGGTATGACTTTAAAAGATTTTACTCAATATATAGATCCAAAACATAAAAATTACACCAGCAATAAATAATGTTCAATGATAGCAAATGTATATGTCACCTTCGACAAGTAAAATGTTAAGAATCGCAAAGACAAAACTGTACGGTTTTCAGGTGCTGTGCGGCTACGACGGAAAGTGGGTAAAAGTAGTGGGTTCCGACCTTCCACGAAACGCCGTCCAAGGTGGTGTGAGCGAAGATGGCGAACCCCTTTACATTGGCCGCATCACTCACATGGGCACCAAAATCCCCGGGAAAGTGCATCCATCGCACGAGCGCCTTTACATCCCTTACGGTGGTGTCGAAATTGCCTTTGAAGAATTCGAAATCCTCGTTGATTAGGCTTATTATATTGCCACTGTAACGCTTTAATTGTGGAAGCGCACAACGATTTACCGCACAAAAAATTGTAGTGCTTATAATAATAATACAAAGTGATTTTAAATATCCACAGAGCACAGTAGCATTTTTTTTGCTCCAATTACTTTATGTAAAGCTTGTGTTTATATGATTTTATCTGTCAACGAAATAATTTGCAATTCGTCCAATTTAGCCTTTTCTTGACCATCGAATTGTATTTTTCACTTTGTTTTTGAAACTTGTACATCACAATAAAATGTATTGCATCTATGTATCTTTTTTATTTCCACTGATGTTTGATCCATCATGTATAGTTATAGCCACACAACGCAACTCCATAAATATTGTCAAAAAATTAAAATTAAATGGTACGATTAAAGGTAGAATGATTGTAATAAAAAAAAATTTTTAAGGTCACGTCAAGTAAATCAATCGCTTTCAATTTAAATTAACGGTGTAGTATACCGTAAAGTAATGATAATGTGGCGAAATAATAGTTTTTGTACATAGTAGCGCACGTCCTCGGAATAAGCGCTGGGCTCAAGGAACTCCTTGTGTTTGCCCTGGTTGGATGGGTTCCATGTGCAAATACTATTTTTTTTTTCAAAGGAAAAGAAAAGAAATAAATACAAAGTAAGCCCCAAGAGTGAAGAATTTAATAATTATGCTCATGCAGATTTTGTGGGATAAGAATCACCGATTTCGCATTTTTCAAAAATTTTTTTTTCCAAGAGTCATCTTTACACCAGAGTGAGTAAAAAGATTTTTTTGTTGGTCATTCAGTGCACACGTTGAGAGAAGTAGGTCGAGGTTGCGAGGAGAATTTGAAAGTCCAAAATACCCTACAACATAATCTCTTTAACCCCAGAGTCTTTAATTTAATAACCCTATGTAATCCCAAAGCCTTTAATAAAAAAACTTTGTAACACTAGAGCCTTCAATCCCTAAAACACAGCAACACAAGAGCCTGCATGAAACAACGCGACAAAAATGGAAGATTTATTTTGCACAAATAAAAAAATTAACACAATACATTTGAATTGCCATCCAAATAATCAATTGGTTTCGATGGAATTTTCTACCACTAAAGATCGCCATTAGAACCGTTCAACTTTAATCGACATTTTATAACAGAGTACTCTATATATATATATATATATAAAGCAAGAATTTTGTGAAATGTTTTTTCTAGGAAATCAGAAGAAAACTTATTCAAATTTACATTTATTACAAAGTTTTTTGCAAAGACTAATTTATTGAGAAAAAAATGGTCTTTGTAATGGGCTTATTGTACTAATGCATATGAAATTTTTAATAACTTAAATTTTGCTTCGATGCGCTCATGAAGTCAAGAAAAATATAAATGTTTCCAGTCGTGGTCATAAAATAATAACTCTGAGCAAAAATCGTGTTACTCTGATTCTAGCTGAAAAAAAAGTGAAACTTTTTCAATCAATATTTTCATAACTACTGAACGACACCATCAAATTTTTTTTTTTACTTCACTCTCGAAACTTCTATCTCACAATAAAATATATTGCACAACGTATCGACGCATATTCTGACTTGTGCTGGACCCTACATAATATGCACGGTCACATTTTATCAAAAAAAATTCAAGTATATAGTTACCAGCTGATTGATTAAGCGTCGGACTTTGGACTTTCGAGGGAAAAGAGCCAGTGCAGCTGCAAACAATTTTGCCGCATATTTATATAAATATATGTTCTTCTGGTGCTACTTCAGTTGGAACTTGGCTCTTGAGTATTTCACATCTCCTCGCAGCTTCGCAAAACATATACAGGATCTCATCGTTTTATTCGCTTATTTTTTTGGTAGAAATTTCTGCCTCCAGAACTGACCATGCAACGCTGTAAGTATTTTTTTTTTTTTTTTCTAATCCTCTCTGAAATTGTGATGGCCATTATCCGATACCGGATACAATTTGAGCGGGTGCATTCATAGTAGGCATAGAGCCACTTCGAGGCTAGCGGGTCATTATTACAGAGTTATGGTATACTTACACTGTAAACAATAGATGTACCGGCAGTTGGGTGGAGCGAGTTATTTTTATTTTACGGCTGGTTTTTTGAGCATAAATGTGTTTAACGATAACCTTTCCCGAAATGATTAACTTTGACCTGTGGAACTTTCCCTTATTTTTAATGCAGTAACTCTGATAAAGGTGGTATCGTGCATGTGATGTAAATTAAATTTATTGTTGTATATATAGCGACTAATGTCATAAATTATAATGATTAATGATTATTGAACGTATCATAAAACAAAAAAAAATTTTTCTTTGTAACTAATTTGTGTAACAAATTTTTGAAATTTTTGTAACACACACTGTATTTTGGTTACAAATAATTTACTATTCAAATGTGTGTTGTGGCAAACAGCATCTTCTGTTTGTATTGTTCACGAGTTAATGAATGATAGAAAAGGTAAAAAAAAAATTTTATCCTCATTGAATTATGCTTATTTTAATAGCAGTGAGAACCGAAAACAAGTTGGAATACAAGTTCTATCCAGCCAGAATAGGTGAATTTCGATTCAAAGTCCAGGCGCCTAATGATGCCCACATTGCCTTGACATCCGCACCTTTTGAGAGTAACCCAATGCTAGAAGTTTGTTAATAAAAAAAACAATAATGATAAACCATATATCTTCTTAAAAAAAAAAAAAAAAAAAGGAAAAAAAAATATATTGATGTATCGTTAAACATTTCAGGTCTTCATCGGTGGTTGGCAGAACACAAAATCTGCCATTCGCAGGAACAAAACGAGACCCGATGTAGCGGAAGTCAGTACTCCACGTATTTTGAACGCCAATGAACTTCGGGGCTTCTGGATAAGGTTGAAACAGATAATTTATATATATAATCAAAAGGTCGATTCTGTACCTTTATATTGTAAAATTTCAGGTGGAGGGGAAATAACGTCACTGTTGGCAGGGAAAATGAATTCAATCCATTCCTTAGCTACATGAATCCAGAGCCATTGAGAGTTACCCACGTCGGCATTTGCACTGCATGGGGTGCCACTGGCCAATGGCTGATTGATGGTGATTATATTTTTATATTTTTACAATTTTCATCGACGTTTATTTTTTCTCATTAAAATTAAAGGCAAAAATCACAGGATTGGAATGAAGCAAATTTTTTTTTTTTAATTGCATACTTTTATTTATCACATCAATTGTAAGAGTCAACAAAGGACTGGATTATCTGAACGAGCAGTTATCTGTGGCAAAAAATGACCAAAACATGCCTTGAAATTAAATTTATTGTAATGTAGTAACTGCTTGTTTTGATGATTAAGTAAGTTCTTTTTTTATACTCCTGCAATTGATGTGATAATTAAAAACAAAATAATACACATAATACTGCCTTTCCAAATCAATGAAAAATAAAATTTCTCCAAGTTAGCGCTCTCGTCAATCTGAATCTGCTCTACATATAGTTGTTTGAAATCGATTGTCAAAGTGCATGCCACGCTGCTCTTTTGGTTTTACTGCGTTACATCGTAGTCAGGCCAGTAGGTCAGACTCGTAAAATAATGCATTTTCATGAGTTGCCTTAAAAAGCATTGCTGCCTAAAAATGTTTTCGAAACTTTTGCACACAATTGTCCTATGACTCCCAAAATACCAGACAAAACTCCTTTGACAAAACGTGTGCCGGAAGACTCTGGCACAACAAGTAAATATCCCAACAGTGGCGGGAGACGTACACAAGTTAACACCTGCTCCAAACAATCCAGAGCCTCTACTTATACTCTCAAACGTCTCCTTCTTTATTTTCTTTCCTACCCCCGGTATCCTTCGATTTTTTTTTTTTTTTTTGTACGCCACGACCCTAGCGTCGCAAGCGAATATCGACCCAAAGAGGCAACAGAACGAAAAAAAAAAAAATGGTAATTCAATAATCAAAAATCTGTAAAAAAAAAAATAAATGTATTGTCCATTTTTGATGAGTAAAATGTTAAATTAAAAAAAAACAAATTATGGTTTTAAGGTGCTGAGCAGCTTCAACGGGACCTGGATCAAAGTAGCGGGCTGCAACCTTCCACAAAACGCCGTCCAGGGAGGTATGACCGCGAATGGCCAACCCCTTTTCATTGGTCGCATTGAACACGCGGGTAGTAAAATCCCCGGAAAAGTGGATCCATCGAACCAACGCCTGTACGTTCCCTGCTGTGGTGTCGAAATTCCTTACGACGAGTTCGAAATCCTCGTTAATTAAGCTAAAATAAATTAAGTGTCGAAGCGCACCACTACCGCAGATTTGAAATATCCACAGAGCAGAGTAGCATTTATTTTGGTTTTTTTGCTCCAATTACTTTGTTAGAGGCTCTTTTTTTACCTGATTTTATCTGCAAATAAATATACTTTACAATTTGTCGTATTTAGTATTTCCTTGACAACTGAACGACACCATCAAATTGTATTTTTCACTTAGTCTCGAAACTTGTATATCACAATAAAATATATTGCATCTTCTCATTTTTCACTTATGTTGTACCCAGCAAACGTCGCAACTCCTTAAATATATTCTGTCAAAAAATGTAATTCAACTGATTGGGCATTTTTTTGGACCCTTTTTAGCGAACCAGAGAGTATATTGTAGTGACCAGTGGTGGTAGTGTCCGGGCCATTGGCGATGGCGAATAAGCCATTATATAGACACACACCACTAGAGCCACTATACTATCGCACACGTATTTATATACACATGTTATACATACCTACGTGCCTTTCTGGAGAGGCGTCGAGCTGGCGGGGCACTGCAACTCGGTAGTGTACGGTATATACCCACGGCAATTCAGTTGTAACGTGGCTCTCAAGCAACGCACTTCTTGTCTAAAAAATATTCACTCGTCGTTTTTTGTGGCTCGTTGTCCGGTGTAACACCAGAACTTCAACTCTCAGCGAGTGACCATGGCCATTCGTAAGTTATCGTAAAATCGTAACTATTTTGTTTTTTTCTTTATTCTCGAATTTAAATGTACATTTTAAATAAGTATTATTATTGCGAGAGCGGATGGGAAACAAAATCCATTTCTATGTTATTAATAACGTTAAATATATCCGATTAACGAGAAAACGATGCCGGTTCGAACCTGTGCAAGAATATTTTTACTTTTTTATTGTTATTACCGATATTTTTTGCTGTATGTCGCGGCTGCAGATGTGTTATGTGTACTCAGATTTGTCTTTGTCTTTTAACATAGTTAAAATACAATAAGTAATTTTGTTTTTTTTTTTTTTTACAATGTAGTACACGAAGGGGCGCTGTTACGTTTTCTTATTCCAAACAGTTATATACCAAAAGTAAAATATTATTGTGCAATCTGTTTGACGATTTTTCTACATCGGTTCGCTTATATTATGTTTTTATGGCTTAGTTTGACGTACATCAGTTTAACAAAAGGCAATGCGTACACGTAGGCATAAATTACACACACGTATAATATATCTTGCGATCTACACCTCAGCTTTGGCTTCGTAGTTCGAATTCGATAATTCAATGGGCCACCCATAAGTACCAGATTTTTGATTTACGAGATTTTAACAAAATAAAAAAAGTCTTTGAACGCCAATTGTTCAAGTGACGAATGTAAATGGTATACTTATTCAGCGTAAGGGTCAGACCAAAAACCACCGACTCTGCACAATATATTATGTTCATTGGTAATATTGCACAACGTAAAAATTAACGTAATTTAATCCCTTCAACTTCCGATTACCTACGAATAAAACGATTTCAATAAAAAGTCACGATCGACCGGCAGTCAGGAAGTAACGGAACCGTATATATATATACGTCTCGATGCACATATAGTTTCGCAGTGACCCATCCCAGTCTGATGAATCTAAAAATACAAATAAAAGTTTTAACCGGCGTAAACAAAAATTTCATGGGCGCACCCATCGTTCGCTATTATTAAAAATCTTCTGCCACGTCTGTTTTGTACATTATTATACTTAAACACACGTGTTCAAGTGAGATGAATCATCGTCGTTACATACCGCGTCGCGACTCGCGAGTCATTTATTGCGCAACTCGAATAGTCTATTACACATGCGGCATTTTTGCAGTCGAAGGGAAGGAGTCCAGAATGAGGAGGAAGGAAAAACATTAGCCTACTTACTTGTGTATAACGGCTAGGCACGTCGATGATAACAGATAATTCATGTACTTGTAGAATCTCGCGTGGGTTTACGCACGTGCGAGCACACGCATGACGTGGAGGCGTATATACACGAGAGGGGACGTGGTCTTTTTCTCGCGATAGAGGGGAAAAGTAGGTATTTTTGGACACCTTGAGATTTTTTTCTCCACTTTTTATTTCACGTTAGCCGTTCCTTTTACTTCTGCAACGGAATGATGCATGTTTTCGCGGCTGGGCGTTGTAATTATTGACGACACGAGGTGCCAATTGATCGACAAACGACCGCAAGGACGAGACAACTTTGTTGACCTCAAAAACCGCTCAAAGAGACATTGTGTCGTATGGGATACTTTACAACTGCAGGGGTATATACATAAATATATTGTCGACTCGCAAACGAAAAGGATCGATAGCGGGCCGCGGAATTTTTCAACTCCTTGAGAATACCGATTTAACGCTCGGAGCAAAGTGTTACTTACATGAGGATGATAAAGAAAAACAATCAGAGTTTTTAAAAGACATGAAAAAAAAAAAAAAAAAACGCAAGTGGGGAAAGAAAGGCGCACAGTCCAAACGGATGTTCGGTCTGTCGCGGACAACGTCGTTCTGTACACGTTTTGCGTCTACGTGTATTAACATCGTCCTCATCGTGTTACTTGTACCATGACTTACGTCTTTGTTGCAAAAGTACATCGCATTTGTAAAGATAATTTACTCGGACGCGGGTCTTTGAATTACGTGAGGAAAACTAGATTGTCCACACCATATAATACATAATAATCTTTCCACGTGTAGGTGTATAAACAGTGATATATATATTATATGATACCCGAAATCGATTGTAACTTGTACAGGTGTATATGTGCTGGCTCGAACTCTCCAACGCGACCGCACGTCAAGTACAAAATCTAAATTATAATTATCCGAATAATGAGCATTCCAGGGTCGGGTGCCTAAAACAAACGGCCACAGGGGCGCGGTTGAAAGTGTTTCGGGCGAGCAACGGTGACCTTTTTTCCAAAAAGGTTATCTATAGCACCTACGTGGCTTTCCCTCATTTCCAAAGTAGTCAAGCTTTCTCTAATAAGCACAACACCTTAGCTCCCTACAATGCGTATGATCTAGATTTTTTGTTGTCATTAGTTAGAAAATCGATTATATCGCGTGTCATAAGTACGCCTGTGGTGGGAAAATTTTTCTTCGAATCTGGCTTTTGTCCGATACGGCTTTCACTTGTTTTTTCACTCGGGCGGTAATATCTGATTCCTCGCGGTTTCTCGTTATCTAAAAGAAAAAGAAAAAGAAAAAAAGTCGTTAATATATCAATTTTAGACAAAGGCTTTGAAATAATCAATGCGCGCTACCAACTTGGAGAAAACGTATTTTCAATATCCCAAAAAAAAAAAAAAAGAAAACTTTGTTAAACATCATTTGTACAGATATTCGACAAATGTTTGAAAAACACATGCCTAAATACCAAGTGGTTTTTTGTTTTGTTTTTTTTTTTCTTTCTTCCCAAGGTAACGAGACAAATAAAGGGTGCTTGACAAGCCAATTTCTCCTGCATGAAAAAAATGTGGAAACCAAACCCTCGAGCGAGTTAACGTACCAAGCCGCGTGCAGTCGAAAATCGTCCGATCCCTCGAAGTTTATCGGTACGTATAATATGCACGCATGTATTAATCGTTCGAAAATTTGAGACAAGTGTATCAGTATGTTAACACTGCGATTAGAAGCGATGATAATGCTTCACTTGAAGAATTCGCTGAGGCTTATTTACGCGTATAACCGTGTACAATCATAAAGTCATTTGGTGGATAAATTTGTCGAAATTTTCCATACTCGATTAGCTTGAAAAATACGATGCTACGTATCCAACTGTTCGAAAACTTTTAATGAAATTCCACGTGCTCGTTAATTGAGCTTTCAGAGCGAAAACACGCTGGTTACAAAAAAAAAAACACCGAATCGGTACACTCTCGTATTTTTTGTATCTTTGCCCCGATCAATATAATCAACAGAATTTACAAATTAGGAAATTCTCGTGTAAGCTTAATGAGGCAGCGTTTACACACACATAAAGTTGTAATTTCAAAAGAGGAAATTAAATAATACCTTGTACCTATAATATAATAATACGTACAGCATCAGCTCGTTCAGCTGACACATACAAAGTGTTAAAGGCGAAAATTTGATGTGGATCGAGGTCGAGGTAGATTTTCATCGTAGCTGTATAATACGGGTGATATGGTCGAAGGACGCTTGGGAGCGCGCGTCGCACGTATGTAGGTACTCGTGTGCAGTATATTTGTTACAATTCGCCCGTTCCTCCTTCATCTTGTATTATTCTCCATCTCTGATGTCGGTGCATTTAGTTACAGCCACAATGTAGGTGTGCATGTAAGGATGAAAATTACGCCTGTAAAGTAGAGCTACATTGAGCCGTTGCGTAACAGGTATAGGAATTGAAGTGAACGTAATGAGTATAATGAGCCAAAGACGTGCAGGCTTGAATCACCATGATTGAATGCTCGGTAACGTATAGTACTTGTATACGTTGTACCGTGGTTGTATGGAAGAAAAGTATCAAAGCTTTTTTGGGGGGGGGGTTTTGACTTTCGAGAATTTGATGGGTCAAATTTTCGTGCCACAGGATTCTTTTTTTTTTCGGTACAGTGATACAATATGATTGTTTCGAAATCGACGTTTGTAGGGAAAAATTTGAGGCAGCAGAGATTTAATGTTTTAAATGAAATTTCGTCGAATAAATGAATTTTGGTGCAACAAAATTGTCTTACTCGTAGTTACAGTGGTTATAATTGTTTTAACAGCATTGAAAACCGAAGACAAGTTGGAGTACCATTTCTATCCGGTGTGCGGAAGGCAAATTCAATTTCGTGTCCAAGCGGCTCATGATGCCCACATTGCCTTGACCTCTGCCCCTTCCGAGACTGATAATATGCTAGAGGTTTGTTGGAGAAATAAAAAAATAAAATAAATAAACAAATTTTTTTTAAAACGATTATCATTGGATCACTGGAAATTCCAGATCTTCATTGGGGGTTGGCAGAACACGAAATCCGTCATCCGCAAGAATAGAACGAAACCTGAAGTAGCAGAAGTCGAAACTGTAGGCATTTTAGATGCCAATAAGTTGCTGGGCTTTTGGATAAGGTTTGGACTGTTTGTTATTTTGTTTTGTTCGTTTTCAAATAAACTCGTATCTTTATATTGTCCATTGATATTCTAGGTGGAACGATAACGTAGTCACTGTTGGCAAAGAGAACGAACCCGAGCCTCTACTCATGTATGAAAATATAGAGCCACTTGAGATTACCCACTTTGGGGTTTGTACCGGCTGGGGTGCCAGTGGCGAATGGCTGATTGAAGGTGATTATTTTTTTCCAATTTTTAATGTACTTTTATTTATTTTTTAAGTAGAATTCCCCCAATGCCCCAAGTAACCCATGATTGATGTCACGTAATTTTGATCTTGGTTTCGGAGTACATGTGTCAAAAAAGAATTTTAATTCTTCAGAAAGGTGCATTTATGGTGATGAGGGTGCACAAGACGAGGCACAAGCCGAGGATATTTCAGAATGTATTCCACGTAAGGAAGGCAATGTCTATTAGCGTGCAGTTTTAGAGCTGATTTTTTCATTTTTTTTCATTTTTCTGTAGACATAGTGCTGAAGTATGTGCCACTCGCTTGAATTATAATTATTATTTGAGTCACAAATGTTTACTTTAAATGTTTATATTATCTGTGACTAATTTAACTATACACAATTATGATGATCGCATCGTAAAATCTGCAGCACGTCTTATGTAGTTTATGCATACAGTTGTTTGAAATCGATTGTCAAAGTGCATGCCACGTTGCTCTTTTGGTTTTACTGCTAGTCAGGCCAGTAGGTCAGACTCGTAAAATGATGCATTTTCATGAGTTGCCTTAAAAAGCATTGCTGCCTAAAAACGTTTTCGAAACTTTTGCACAAAACTGTCCTATGACTCCCAAAATACCAGACAAAACTCCTTTGACGAAACGTGTGCCGGAAGACTCTGGCACAACAAGTAAATATCCCAACAGTGGCGGGAGACGTACACAAGTTAACACCTGCTCCAAACAATCCAGAGCCTCTACTTGTACTCTCAAACGTCTCCTTCTTTATTTTCTTTCCTACCCCCGGTATCCTTCGATTTTTTTTTTTTTTTCACGCCACGACTCTCACGTCGCAAGCGAATATCGACCCAAAGAGGCAACAGAAAGAAAAAAAAAAAAAAAAAAAAATAAAGGAAAAGCACGAACATCTTCACTCGATGTTGGTGACCTCATTACGACTGCCAAATGTACCAGACGCGTCGCTTCAACGGGTAGTGGTGTTGGATAATCAAGTAAACGCGTCATCGGACATCCTGTGCTCGTTACTCCAATTGACGCTACTCCGCTGAACTTAACATGCACTTGGACGCGCGGCACCTTGAGAAATCACGTTCCCGCAATGAAACCCCTTCTTTTTTTTCCTCTGATTAGCTTCTCGCAGCTACACTCCTTTGAAAATATCATATTCCTTATTCCACGATTGCGTTTGTGCGTATATTTTTCATTTCTTATATGTTTGCATTGCAATTGGCACACGCTTTTCCCTCAAAGGGTTTACAAAATTGCTCTGCTCTTAACCCCCGCGCCTATTTTTATTTATGTATTACCTGTGAAACACTACCCCCCACAGCAATCGTGTTTGAGATATTTGTGGTATCATGCGAAAGATTATCATGTAAATTAATCGTTTGATTGTAATACTTTTATTGCATGATTTCAGTTTCAAATTATTCCTGGGTCGAAGCAACGCACGGAGTAGTGCCACCCGGTGCTATGGTCGCCGGCGAAGATGGTGAGCCGTTATACGTTGGTAGAGCCCATCACGAAGGCGCGCTTTTGCCTGGAAAGGTGAAGCCGACGCACGCAGTCTGTTACGTACCTTTTGACGGTCAGGAGATTCCTAAACAGGAGTACGAAGTATGTACATATTTTTTTTGGAAAATGTAATGAAAATGCTAATTTCAAAAGTGTGTGTTCATAAAAAAAAAGTGTTTTTTTTTTTTTTTTAATATTTTTGTCCAAATAACATTCGTTTGAAATTACATTTGTCAAGAAACGTTTAAAAACCGCTAGAAATAATTCAAAGTTCTTCCGTTTATGAGACAACCTTACGCGCATAGTAAAGATTTCAAGAATTTATATTAATTATTAATAAGAGAACCAAATTAATGCATGAAATGGAAAAAATTAACTTGTACTTGTGCCTGGGAACTACTTGCACAAAGGAAGTGCAGAATAAATAAATCTTGTTCTTGAGAAAGAAAAGAATGAAAATTACGCCTAAGACAAGCGATTGTGTATTATTAGTGAAAATAAATGTTCATACATCTCTGATGAGAAAAATGTTAAAAGTTTAAGAAACAAAAAATGGTTTTCAGGTACTGTGCAACTGCAACGGGACCTGGACGTCGGTATCAGGCAGCGACATTCCACCAAACGCAATTCTAGGAGGTACAAGCGAGTCGGGCGAACCACTTTACATTGGCCGTGTTGATCACGAGAACACCAAAACCCCCGGAAAAGTACATCTGACGCACGAATGCCTCTTCATTCCCTATGGCGGTGAAGAACTTAGCTTTAAAGATTACGAGATCCTCGTCGAGTAGGCTACTAACGACTCAAGCTACAATGAATATAACGTCAACGTACCTAATAAGTGTAAAAGCGCACAATGATTAATTAATTTTTTTTTTTATTCATGGTTTATTCATCGCACAACGAGATCTTAGGTCTTTGCAGAGTAGAGGGGCATTTATTTTTATTTTTATCACCTCAAGTGCTTCATAAGTAGAGTACATCAGAATATACAATAGTGTATACTATGATCATAATGCAAGCTAAATATTTCAACAGGAGAAATGTCAATTTTTTTTCGGTAATACTAACTTATTCATGAATATTACTGGGCAATTTTAAGATGAAATAATACATCAGTCGTATATAATTAGAGTAGCCACACACGATTTCATGCAATTTTTTTTTTTTTTTTTTTATTACTGTTTTTAAAAAAAAGTTAAACATACGGGAATCATAATGAAGTAATATTTCGCACAGGTGTTTTTTTTTGTAATTTTATTTTTATCCGCTATACCTCTGTAAAACAAATTTATATTCATTGTACGCCACAGTACCTCTTTTTATTAGATAATAATAAAAAGTTAAGTGTCACATGAAACTTCTGTTATTTATAGAAATCTAAATTTTACGAATTAAATGTACCATGTATGAAAGGTGTTATCAAACGAAATTATAGACAATCAGCACCTATATAATAATGTTTTATTTAGACAGTATGCATGTGGGAAAAAGGAGGTGAGAGCTCAAGCGCGTGTGTTAGCGTTGCCGTGTCGGGCAGGAGAGACCAAAAATGGCTCCTCGCCATCAGTTAAAGTCACGGGTGTGCAAGATACTCCACTCACTGCTGGACTGGACGGAGTCGACGGGGGCGCCGCTCTGTGGCTAAAAGTCCTGCCGCGGGATGAGGCGCTGCTTGCGCCTGGTACTCCTGGTACTCCTGGTAGTCCTGGTACACGTCTTACCGGGGGGGCTGACTTGACACGCCACAGCTACCCTCTTCCTAGTGCCGTTGGTACCAGACAAACGGAAAGATGAACGAATTGGCGCTGGTGGGCCGGACAGAGTCTGGATCGCCGGATGGCTACTGGGTGGCTGAGACGAAGGCTCCGAGGCTCGGGTTACTGGCAGCGATGATGGTAATGAGGCTGCCGGCATAGAATTTGGCTGGGCCGGATCATCGAAGAATGATGGCTTGAGTGAGTCCGTCGAAAGAGTCGTTTGACTTCCGTTGATGTCGACGACGTAGTCAAGGTCGTCGATCCGATCGACCACCTTGTGAGGGCTCGAGTATGGCGAAACGAGGGGGCGTTCCGGCTTCAGGACTTGAGGCAGGTGGCGGAGGCTCTCGATGGAGGTAGCTGGCGCTGTGCCAGGCTGGCTGGTTGTCACAAAGAACTCGCCTGGAACGCGAAGGGCGACACCGTAGAGCATCTCCGCGGCCGACGCCTGAAGGTCCTCTTTGAAGGCAGACCGGAGGCCTAGCATGACCATGGGCAGCGAGGTAGGCCAAGGGGTTTCGGGCGAGCACATAAGTGCCGCCTTAAGGTCGCAGTGGAACCGCTCGATGAGCCCGTTGGACTGGGGATGGTACGGGGCAATTCTAATGTGCTGTGTGCCTAGGTACTTCGAAAGAGCTGTGAAGAGGGCTGACTCGAACTGAACGCCCTGGTCGGTGGTGATGGTGAAGGGGGTGCCGTAGTGGGATACCCATCCGTCCATGAAAGCCTTGGCCACAGTTGTGGCTTGCTGGTCTGGAAGCGAGATGGCAACCGGCCAGCTGGTGTAGCAATCGATGAGAGTCAAGCAGTATTGGAAGCCCAGGCACAAGGGCAGCTTGACGAGGTCCAGGTGGACATGGTCAAACCGGGAGGTGGGCTTGTTGAGCGAGCCTAGCGCTGCTCGGTTATGCGGGTGGACCTTTGCCTTTTGGCAGGAGAGGCATTGCTGGGCCCAGAGCGTGACGTCCTTGTGCATGCTGGGCCTGTAGAATTTGTTGGCTATCGCTTTGCTAGTGGCTTGAACGCTGGGGTGCGAGAAATTATGGATTACCTCGAAAGCAGTCCTGCGGAGCGCGACAGGAACGTATGGCCTGACGTATTCCAAAGAGACGTCACTGTAGATGACGTCACCCTTCATCTCGAGCGCTTGGAGAGTGACGTGCGGGTTCTGCAGGAGATGTGTGAGCTCTTCATCCGTGACCTGGGTAGCAGCGAGAGAGTCTGGATCCAGCAGCGAGGGCGTGGCGATGGCATCTACCCTAGACAAAGCGTCAGCCATGACGTTGTTCTCGCCTTTGTCGTGAACGATGCGAGTATTGTGCTGAAGAATAAAGTCCAGCTGGCGTCTCTGCCTGGGCGAGGCCTTGCCCAAAGACTGAAGAGTAGCGAAGGTATGAAGGCAATGATCCGTGAAGGTGGTGAAAGACCTCCCTTTCAGGAAACGCTGGAAGTGTTTTATGGCGGCGAAGACCGCTAGAAGCTCTCGATCGTAGGTGGAGTAGCGCTGCTCCGCGGGTGACAACTTACGTGAAAAGAAGTCCAACAGGGCCCATGTCCCACGTGGATGCTCTTGTTCCAGCGACGCCTCTATGGCTACGTTGGAGGTTTTGGTCCTGAGGGCAAGCGGGCTGTCAGGGCGTAGGAAGGCTGTTGCTGCTGACGCAAGGGCTGTCTTGGAGTTGACGAAGGTTTCTTCGGTCTTAGGAGTCCAAACGAGTTTGGTCGTTTTGTCCTTCTTGTTGATGTGCTTGAGCATTTCGTTAAGTGAGTCGAGGATTTTTGAGGCTCTGGAGATGCACCTGCGGTATTACTTGATCATTCCCAGGTATCTTTGAAGCTGAGATAGAAGCTCGGGTTTCGGAAATTCCTGCGCTACCTGGACCTTGGCAGGAGGAGATGTGAAACCGTTCTCGGAAACCGTGTAATCAAGGAATAACACCTGGCTTTGCTCGATGACGCACTTCTCGGGGTTAATGCGAAGATTAGCCTTGCAAAACACAACAAAAAGTTACGCCAAGTATTTTTCATGCGTGTTTTACAGCGAGGACCTGGTGAATTCAAACAGGCCGAAGGGTGTCGTGATGGCCGTCTTCGAGATGTCCTCTTCTGCTATGGGGATCTGATAAAAAGTTTTGTGCTGATCAACCACCGAGAAAACCTTGCCCTTAGCTTCCTGGAGCAGGTCCTTAATTATCGGCAGCGCGTAACGATCGGGCGTCGTGGCTGGGTTCAGGTGTCGATAGAACGAAATGTCGGTTATAATAAATTTAACTTACATAAACTCAACCGTTTTTATTTCATACAGCCGAGAAGGTTGAAAAAGTCACTAAGCGCGTGCGTTCGCGTTGCCGTGTCGTACAGGAGAGACCAAAAATGGCTCCTCGCCAGTTAAAGTCGCGGACATGCACGATGCTCCACTCACTGCCACTATCTGACTGCCGGCAGAGATGAGTAGTACCTACTCATCTCTGCTGCCGAGGGGGGGGGGGGCGCTCTGCTTGCGCCTGATACTCATTTAATCGGGTGGGCCGACTTGAAATGCCACATGCATACGTATTCTTCACCATACATGTGTGTTTCGATTTTGATGCTTGTAACGTGCTTTGAAATAACCATTTCTCAAAGAACATAAAACTATTTAGTTTTTATTCTGAACGCCTTTGAAGCTAATTGAAAGTTAAAATTTCATCAGGTCACTACATATGTATACATCTTTTAGAATATTTAAATTACTGAAGCCATACGTCCGGATACACAATGGTCCACTCGACATTTTGAAGATCTTTGATAATTAAAGTTAAAAAAAATACATGTATTCCATATTCCTTGTAGTTGTACCCCCTCCGGCGATCCTATTGCGATACCAGACAAAAATCTCATTCTCATCCACCACGTGGCCGCTGTGTTGTTGGGGAACGAATGAATTTTCAAAAGATCGAAACATTGAAAGCAAAACACAAAGCAGCTTGATCGCATATATATATCATATCAGTAACTATTAACGAAATCGACGACTGGAGAAAATCGTAAAAGATAAAGTAAGTACTTGTTCTTTATACAAAATATAAATCAGATAAGACTTCGTTTCGACTATTTTTTCGAGTGTGTGCTAAAGTCTCGAGAGCCGGCGTCTTCTTCGTAAGTGTAAAAAGGTATGCACGCATCGAATCATTAATTATTCCTCTAGAATATCTCCGAGAATATACCTGAAAAATACTACATCTTAAAAACAATGAAACATCAATTGAGTTAAACTTACGATCGATTTTGCTTCGATAGAAAACATTGTTACTGCATTAAATACAATATAATAAATCAATTCACTTCTTATATACGAAAACGTCTACATGACTTGCGCACAGGTCACATATGAAGTACGGTGTTGTCGATTTACCATTGGTGCCTGGTGAATCACCATAAATTAATCATCCCCCAATCCCCGCAACCCCATAGGTAGCCTAAACGTTTATGTGTATATTTGTCATTGGTACACGTCACTACACGTACTTATGTACATTGCATTTACCTTTTACCCATAACCCATAACACGGCCGATGTTCGAACAAGTATGTGCATGGCTAAAGCAGAGAGAGTGGCAGTGGCGCGAGAGTGCTGAGATCAAACGGCGCTTTTTACTTCGTACTTGTTTACGTTCGAAACAGAAAACATAACCTCAACTTGGAATATTTATTGATGTTTAAATCTGTAAATTCTCTTTTCAAATGATTCGTTGAATACTAATCAAAGTATCAAGGGAAAGGTTAAATTCTCAACTTTGAGAAAATAAGTTATTAATAATACTCTCAAACGTTAAAGATCGAGTATTTACGTTTCCTGTATGATCAATTGCGACTGACTCATTAGCTTACCGGTTAAGGTGAGTACTTTAAATTCTATTTATTTTTATTTTCTTGACCTTAGTTTACCTGTATGACAACAAAAGTTTTTAACATCCAAAAATCAATATAATGTCTTAATGGCTATCGCTTCGTTGAAAACGTATCACGATATTGCACAAGTAAAGCAATAAGAACGGTAGTTAGAATAGAACGTAGTTTTCGTAAGTAAATTTATCTGACACAATCTTTGCTGGGAACGTCGTCGAAGCGTGGCTGACGCAAAGCAACAGCCCGAGGGTTCTTTTGTTTTTGATAATTTATGATTTTAGAACTATACTTGCGCCGGTTTGATTTGGTTATAAATTATTTACTACGTCGAGCATAAGTTCGTGTAATCCATAAACACTTTTTTACCCTTGTATCCGTCTTTTTTTTCACTATTTACTGCTAAAATAGCATGTTCCAAACTTACTCGTTTTAGTGACAAGATAATAATTACAGATGACAAGTTGTTGAATCATTTTTTCTTTTTAGATACTGCTTGAACAATGAGTATGATCCACGATCCACATGTCAATTGTCCTTACGATGAGAGCCACCGCATCCTAAGGTCTCGTTTGGCCTTTCATCTTACTCGATGTTCCAAGAACCATCCAAATGCAAAGAAAAAGCAGTGTCCATATGACGTGCGCCATCTCATTGATCCTGTGGATTTTCAAGTAAGTTTTTTTGCAATTGAATTGCACAAGTGTTTAAAGAATTCCTGAATATTAATGACGTTCCTTTCCGTTTGAACGTACTTACAGCACCATATTGATACCTGTCCTGGTCGAGAATCGGTCTTGCATTATGCTTTGCATGATGCTGATCATCAAGCTAGGACCATGAACATCTTACCAGTGCCTGCTTCTGGCATGCCTGAAGCAGATATTATTCCATCATCTGAAAATTGGGATGAAGTAAGTAAAATTTACTGATACTGTTGACCACTACAACTCTGAAATAATCTATGTTTAAACTCATAATTTGACTCACTGAGAACATCATGAAACAACTCTAATGATAAACATAGTATATTTTTTATTCAAATTTAATTTCTTACGTCTCTCAGTATAACAGTATTTTTTTCTTAGAAGTTCAATAAGTCTCAAACTACCGTTAAAGTTTGAGCTTTTGAATTCATGATGTTTCACTTACTATTTTTTAGGATCAAGAGGTTATCAGTTATAATCCGCTTATGAATATTTTACATAAACCAGTTGTTCGAACTCTAATTGGAGCTTCTAAGTCAGAGAAAAAGAGATTTAGAGAGGAAGAAAGAAGACGTTTGCAACAGCTGGGAAATGAATTAGAAAAAAAAGAGAAGCAGAAGCGTGAAAAAGAAAAGGCTGCTGTGGTAATCATGACGCATTTTTTTAACACTGTTCTCAATTCTCAGATTTTTAGACACAATAATTTTTTTTTTTTTTAACAGCAAAAATCCACGTTTCTTCAACCCAAAATGGTGCCAATAGATCATTCAGATAGGGTAAATAAATTAATAAACCAATAATGAAATAGTTAAACAATTACACAAGTTGATATCTATTTTTAGGAGACTGTCCTTCGTCGACCCAAAAAACAATCTGAAGTTTTGAATCGATCTATGATGGAGGAACCAGAAGAAATAACGGAATTGCCGAAACAAATAAACGCTGAGGTTATTAATAACATTGTGTAATTTTAATTTTAGAAAATATTCTTGTATATATAACTTATCTTGTATATTTTCATACATTTTGTATAAAATAATTTAACATTAGATTAAATTGATTTAAAGGTACAAGATGATAAAAAACCAATTGAGCCAAAAGCACCAGGTAAGTCTCAAGCTAGTCAGCCATCAGTTGGTGTTGTGTCGAATGCAATTCATGGAGCAATACCAAAAAGGATGACAACAAATGATGAAAAAGAGTTGGCTGAAAAGACATCTGCAAATTCGCAGAACGAAGAAATTAAGGCTGAACCTGAACCAAAGAAAGTTCCTTTCAGCTATGCTGCTGCTTTGAGCCGTAATAATGCAAATGAAGAAAAAGTCAATACCACTCTGAATTCTTCATTTATGTCTTGCCATACGGCTGATGTTAGTATGATAGATCAATTAAGTCAGGAAATGGATAGTCTTTTGACAACTGATGGAGAGGATCTTGAGATTAGTCGGCTGGATGAAGCGATTAACGAGATGAAAAGTAACGAAACTAAAGAATCTACTAGTTCAATAAAACCAAAGACTGCTGGACAGAGAAGCATTTACTCAAGAAGGGCTAATCGCACTGCGAATTGAAATTCTCACTAACTTTGAAAAAATGTTTTTTATTATGCTAGGAGTGACTTCATACCTCATTGAATTGTGAGTAAAAAGTAATCATTTTAGTTTATTGTAATTGTTTAGTAATGATAAACACACTTTTTTTTTAATTCTTCCCAACTTTGGGAAGAAAAATCTTTTTGATCTGACCAAAAGGTATGTTATACTTTGTTTTATTATATACATAAAGTATTTAGAATGTTTCGTCATCTACTTGAAAATTTTGAATATCCATTTTATCTACGTTGTAACACTTTAAAAATATTTATAAATAAGGTTATTCAACTATTACCTAAGATATTTTCAGTAAATGTGATGTAACGGTGATCTACTCATATCTCATTAAAGTAATGTTGAGCTTTCCTTTAAATACCATATTTGTGACATGAAATCGTCCATCCTCTATGGTATAGTATTAATGACAATCAACATTTGTTAAACTTTTTCTTTAAGTGCATACAATTTTCTCATTAAATTATAAAGAGATAAAAATTGAGAAACTAAACAGATTAATCTAAGCATAACAAAATGTATATTTTGTATACTAAAAATAATATAAACAACAGTGAAAAAGATTATTAAACTTGTATTATTATTATCAGCATAAATAGTCTTAAGTGTGTTTTACTCCTGATACATTGGTCGCTGCGTTTTCGGTCGCCTTCACCTTGTGCTTTGTCCTCATGTGATTCGTCAAATACCTCTTTTGCCCATACCTAAGGCCACACTTTGAACAGGTGAATGGACGCTCCGACGAGTGTGTAAGCTTGTGCCTCGTCAGCTCGTTCTTCACGCCAAAAGCTTTGCCACAAACGTCGCAAACGTGATTTTTCTCCTTGGTGTGGGTAGTCAGGTGACTAACCATCTGTTGCCTCCAACGGAAGGGCTTCTTGCAGTAGCTGCATGAAAATGCGTACTCTTGAGAATGTATCTTACTGTGTGTATACAGTGATGCTTTTGTCGTGAAGGTTTTCTTGCAAGAATCGCAGACGAATGGCCGTTCACCAGTGTGAATCCGACGATGATCCCGCATCGCGGTCTTCATGGCGAAGCAGCGACCACATATGTCGCAGGCGTGATTTTTGATGCCCTGATGCACATGCTTCACGTGATAATAAAGAGAGCCAGGCTGGCAGAATCCTCTACCGCAGAGATGACAGATGTAAGGCGTCTCGCCCGTGTGTAGGTGCATGTGAATCTTGTAGCTATTTGCACAGCGAAACATTTTGTTGCATTTCGTGCACACGATATCACTGGGAACCGTCGCGTTTGACGCTCCGCGAGTCTTTCGCTTGCGTGTCTTTTTAACAAGAGGCTTGGACTCTTCTGGAACGTAGTCCTCGAAGTTATCATCATCATAATCACTCGCCACGATGTTGTCCTCATCTATTTCAAGACATTTGTCCTCAATGATTTTGACAGATGGATTTTTCAAGGTTTTCGAGTTTTTAGAATTTTCTCGACCAGTTTCCGGTACCTGCTCGGCAGCTTCTTTTTTCAGATATTCTTGACATGTCTTCTTAGCCGAAGATTTGACAGCTGACTTATCCTTAGCTAGTTCGTAATCTTTCGTGTCAGCTTGCACTGCAAGGACCTTGTAAGGTTTTTGACAGTTCCATGAATGCTCTGATCTGAAACCACAATTTACAATATTATATGATGAATATTTGTAAATACAACAGTTCTTAGAAATATGTTATTCAAGGAAAATTAAGCTCTGAAACAAACTGTTTTACGGGTGAAATTATTTATTTGCGTTTATACATTAGGCCGCACACAAGTCTTTATTATCCTTAATTTTTCGCTGCAGAGTACATTTTACTCCATACGCAAACGTATACATGCTTTTTTGGTTTCTCAGGCAGTAAATAGTGACAAATCAAATAATATCTTTAACGAAAAACTAAATCGTGAACTGTCATTGTACTGGAATAATTTAACCATCGGCAATCTTCGCTACTGATGATTTAGAGCCTTCGTCAATGGCTTTGAGCATTTGTTCAGCCTGATTTTCGTGGTATTGCCTGATGTGAGTTCTCAAATATCTGGAAAATTTGAAGCTCATACCGCAGTCGGGACACAGATACGGTCTCTCGTCGAAGTGAATCCTATGGTGGCGCTTGGCCTCACCCTTGGCCGAGAACAGCTTGCCACAAACGTCGCAATCGAAAGGCTTGATACCCGTGTGTATGGACTCGTGCGTGTCTAGCTTCTGCCTGCAGCGAAAGGCCTTGTCGCAATACCTGCAGGGATAAGGCCGGTAATCCGTGTGGGTGCGCTTGTGGGCTCCGAGCAAGTTGATCGAGCGAAAGAACTTGTGGCACATGTCGCACTCGAACGGCTTTTCACCGGTATGTATGCGCCGATGCGCGTCGCGGGTAGCCTTGGCGGCGAACCTGACTTGGCAAATGTCGCACTCGTGGCGCTTTATCTTGAGATGAACGTCGTCGATGTGGCGCTTGACATCGGCGACGGTACGAAAGCTCTTGGCGCAAACGTGGCACATGGCCGGGCGCTCGTCCGAGTGTACGCGAATGTGGCGCAGGAAACTGGTTCTGTTGGTCATCACTCGCTCGCAGTACGGGCACTTGAAGAGCATCTCCTGGTCAATGTAAAACTTGGCTCGCTTCGTGATGCCCTCCTCGCCCGGCAATTCTACCTCGTGATTGCGTATGTGGGACACGAGGTTGATTCGATTGGTGAAGGATTTGCCGCAGGCGTTGCACTCGTAACGGACGGGATTCGTCGAGTAGCGCGAGTTGGCTTCGTGTTCCTTCTTCAGGTGACGAATCAGTGAGAATTCTTCGGGAAACACTTGATCGCAGACGCCGCACATGTACGTGAATTGCGGCTCCCTCGTGCTTCTGCAACTCAAGATATGAGGAAAATCCATGGGTATATAGAGTTCTTGTTTTGATCATGGACAACCTGTGGACTGTTGTCGCGCGCGTTTACAGAGTTACGAGTTCCGTTTCGCTACAAATCATCGAATTTTCGCTTACAACGAAGCGTACGCAGTTTTTTTTTTACGCATATTATACAGTTGCATCTTTAGTCTTTTCTGAATTTCTTGTTTGTACCATCTTTCGTGTATTTCGAATCAAATACATAAATTTATTGTTAAGGGTAGAAAAAAAATTGATTCAACAACTGTCGTTAGGCACATGCTTAATGATAGAAAAAAAAAAAATTATCAAAAATCATTATGGAGGGTGAGATTGAATCGACTTGGTAAATCGAGAGCAAGATCGAGTAATCGGCTCATTTGTCCTTGTGCCTCTTGCTCTTGTGGGCATTGAGGAGCCTCTCGGCATTGAAGCATTCCCCGCAGATATCGCAAATGCATTTGTTGTGGCTCTGCCTGTGCCTTATCGAGCTTGCGGAGCTCCTGAAGCGCTTGCCGCACACGTTGCACCCGTACGGCGCGATATTCGTGTGGGTCAGTTCATGTCTCTGCATGTCCTGCCTGCGCTTGAATTCCTTGTCGCAGAGCTTGCAGCCGAACGCTACGGAGTCGCTGTGGAATCTCTTGTGCACGGAGAGCGAGGCCCGCTGTCGAAACCGCTTGCCGCAAACGTCGCAGACGTGGGGTCGCTCGTCCGTGTGCGTGCGATGGTGTTCGTCCCGCGATACCTTCGTAGCCAGTCTGCGATCGCAATAATCGCACTTAAAGTCCTTGATCTTCTTGTGGACTTCCCGCACGTGTCGCGTCAAGGACGAGCTGGTGCTGAACCACTTGTTGCACAGGCTGCACTTGCTCGATCTGTATTGCGTGTGAACTCGTCGATGAGCCGTGTAATTGTATGCTGTGCTGAGGCGCTTCGGGCACTCAGGACATTGGTACATCGTCACTCCGTTGACGATGCACTTGGCAAGGGCTACTTCGGCCTTTCGGTCGGCCACTGACTGCGGGCTTGGTTTTGCCGATACCTTCTTCTCCGAGGTATGATTGTTGCTGCAAATTGCCGAGAGATCGCCTATGTCTGTTATGATGATGACATTGTTTTCTCCCGTGGCCACATACCTGGAATTAAACGACGTTACGGTTCGCCATTCCATACTTGGGATATAGTTGGACGGTTTTTTTTTTTTTTTTTTTTTTTTTTTTTTTTCAATTCAAGCTACTACACAAGTTTCTATACAATCGCGTGAGATGCATGGATCTCACACCTTTTAAATTTCACAATAGTTTTTGTTTTATTAAAGATAATACTTTCCGGCTAATCGTAGAGGGTATCGTTTTTGCGATTTTTAAGATGTCGCTTTTATGTGCAGGTAAAGCAGATATGACAAAAAATGTTTAAGATAATGATGAACATGTGCTTCCTCAGCTCCGCTTCCAGCTTTAATTTCTTTTACTTATTTTACTCACTACTGATGTGCCATAGTATACATGACTGAGTGATTTGCGTCTCCTTTAAAAGGAAAAGTCATCTGTACGAGACTTAGCGTTACAAGACTTTGAATCTCAATCTCTTGCCATAGGAGTCATAAAATCATATGTATGTTGTCGGTGATCAAGGATGATCAATTTGCACGCAACGCTAAAAGTTGCATTCATCGTATTCGTTACAGCCATTCATCCTGTTACACTCGTAGCATGCATTAGAATTCTTAATTTTAGGTCTTTTTGTTCTCTTGATCGTTCTTTTGAACGTAGATTTGTGTGCGAATCATTATCTGGTGTTTTTTTTTTTCTAGCCATCATTT